>NW_026042328.1:0-300000 GCF_023856365.1 Brienomyrus brachyistius | reverse complement strand
TTTGAGTAGGGTATTCAATAATAATGTCTAATATGTAAGTACATGGCATGTAAAAGAAAAAGCACAAAGTTAGTGTTATTAAAGAGTACACATTTACTCATTCTCGCTCTGGATAGAGTATGCTCGGTGGATTTCCTTTTTTTGAAATGGAAACTAAATAAGTAGATTGTGTTGCTGGGAAAACCCCTGAAACTGTCAAATTTAGTATTGCCCTACTCACCCCGCAAGGTCAAAGTGCCTGCTTGGGAGCCAATTCCCTCTCGACCTGTTGCCCAATAAGTTTTGTGGAGATTGACTTTACTCCCTTGATGAGAAACAGAGTAGGACCGGGAGATCCGTATTCACTGTTTGTTTTGATCTGGCTTGCAGGAGCAGCTGCCTGGTGTAGAGGAACACCAGGCAGTTCACACATGAAGTTTACAGTTTACAATAAACGCTTTAGCCATCGTTGTGCAGCTAGTATTGGGTGGTTCTCTTGCATTATTTTTGTGTTTTCAGTGGTGAAGCCAAGGAACGCGGAGAGATTATTGTCTAAATACTAGGTCTGCGCCTCCCCTTGCCTTTTCCTTCAGAGGCAATGAACTCGACTCGAGTTGTTGTGGGGAAAAAAACAATGTAATAGGCAACAGGTGAACCTTGCAAATAATTCAAAAGATCCTTCCAGCATAAACAATTGTATTTAGTCTCCCAAGAGTGCAAGCCTGTCTGTCTAAACATAAATGATACAGGTGAACCTGCATTGTAATTGTCACACCATAATGGATTAATTAAATTTAATATTACTGATAATGAATAATGATGCTGGTTTATTTATCTCAAAGAATTATGGCATATTGGGAGATCAAAGGTGAAGATCTTAAGGATCCCATTTTAATTTGTATTGTGGGAAACCAGCTTTGGGATAAGACCTTCACATCAGCTAAAATGAGATGTCCTGCATATATGGCCAGGCAAATAAGATTTCATTTAATGAGCATTATCCTATGCCAAGTATTGGATTTGACAGACAGGAAACAATGGTTAGTTATTATAGGCACAGTGGGCCTGCATTCATAGTGGGGTACCGCATGGTTCAATTTTAGGACTACTATTGTTCCTAATTTACATTGATGATATTGACACCGGGCGCAGCATGGTGGTGCAGTGGTTAGCACTGTTGCCTCACACCTCTGGGACCCGGGTTCGAGTCTCCGCCTGGGTCACGTGTGTGGAGTTTGCATGTTCTCCCCATGTCGTTGTGGGGTTTCCTCCAGGTACTCCGGTTTCCCCCCACTGTCCAAAAACATGCTGAGGCTAATTGGAGTTGCTAAATTGCCCATAGGTGTGCATGTGTGAGTGAATGGTGTGTGTGTGCGCCCTGCAATGGGCTGGCCCCCCATCCTGGGTTGCTCCCTGCCTCGTGCCCATTGCTTCCGGGATAGGCTCTGGACCCCCCGCAACCCAGTAGGATAAGCGGTTTGGCCAATGGATGGATGGATATTGACAGCAATACATACAGTAAACTGGTTAAATTTGCAGCCGACACAAAGGTGGGTGGTGTAGCACATACTGAACTAGCAGCACAGAGGCTACAATGGGATCTTGATTTAATTAACGGCTGGGCTGACACCTGGCAGCTGAACTTTAACGTAGACAAATGTAAGAAGATTAAGGGGGGACATGATCCAGGTATATAAGATTCTAACAGGTCTGGATGCTGTTCAGCCAAATGGCTAATTCAGTATTAGTTTAAATACTAGAACTCATGGCCATAGGTGGAAACTAGCAGGAGAACATTTTAAACTGAATTTGAGAAAACACTTGTTTACACAGCGTGTAGTTGGAGTATGGAATAGTCTTCCTGTTCAAGTAGTGCAAGCTAAAACCCTGGGTTCCTTTAAATAAGAGCTAGATAAGATTTTAACAACTCTGAGCTATTAGTTCATATTTGGTACAGTTTCGGCACAGCAGGGAAAATGGAATATGTTTTGAAATTTGTTATTAAATATGCAAATGTAAAGACAAGAACAGTTTTAAACCAAAGGCAATGCATCTGTCGCCATTTTTATTACAAAACCTAACAGATGCTTATTTGCATATTGTAAATATAAATATGTTAAATAAATTAATCAAAAACATATCATAACATAATGAAATATCCTATTTTGAATCCCGTGTTTTTCTACTACTGAGTATGATCCGTGCATCTATATAAAAATGAATTGAATCTGTGGCGATAAACACCCCTGTAGCTGTAGTTGTCTTTTTATTTTAGCCAGGTCCAAATTTCATGGTGCAAGTGCCTTAGAAACCATGGGGAGACTAACCTGGAGGCAGTTTCTGCCTTGCTTCAGTCACACACACACTTGGATGATCGTCTCGAGCAAGTTGGCACATCCAGTGTGTTTCTAGTAACACAGCCGACAGACTTGGTCTTATCCGCTGCTCTGTCTGGTGTTGGTGTATTTTACTGGGAAATCAAAATGCTCTCAAACTGCTGATTATAGATTTAGTGATTAGTTGTCATTGTTGACACACCACAGCACACAGTGCAATAACAAAATGTGTTCTCTGCATTTAATCCATATGTGACAATGTAACATAGCAGGGGGCAGCTGGAGCAGTGCTTGGGAGTGGTACCTTGCTTAGGGTACTTCAGTGGTGCCTTGCTGGTCGGGGATTTGAACCTGCAATCTTTCAATTACAAGTGCGCTTACCTATCCATTAAGCCACCACTGCCCACATTATAACTGTGTTACAAGTACTTAATTATTGATATTCTAACAGATACATATTGTTTTTTTATTACTAATATTTGCTTCTGAGTATACCTTCATGTTAGCGTTGTGGTTGCGTCGTTTGTCACTGTCGTTTGTTACTACCCTTGTGTGTTAGACGGCTCTAATCTCTAACCCCTTCTGGCCCTTGTGTGTTAGACGGCTCTAATCTCTAACCCCTTCTGGCCCTTGTGTGTTAGACGGCTCTCGCCCCTTCTGGCCCTTGTGTGTTAGACGGCTCTCGCCCCTTCTGGCCCTTGTGTGTTAGACGGCTCTCGCCCCTTCTGGCCCTTGTGTGTTAGACGGCTCTCGCCCCTTCTGGCCCTTGTGTTTTAGACGGCTCTCGCCCCTTCTGGCCCTTGTGTTTTAGACGGCTCTCGCCCCTTCTGGCCCTTGTGTTTTAGACGGCTCTCGCCCCTTCTGGCCCTTGTGTTTTAGACGGCTCTCGCCCCTTCTGGCCCTTGTGTGTTAGACGGCTCTAACCCCTTCTGGCCCTTGTGTGTTAGACGGCTCTAACCCCTTCTGGCCCTTGTGTGTTAGACGGCTCTAACCCCTTCTGGCCCTTGTGTGTTAGACGGCTCTCGCCCCTTCTGGCCCTTGTGTTTTAGACGGCTCTCGCCCCTTCTGGCCCTTGTGTTTTAGACGGCTCTCGCCCCTTCTGGCCCTTGTGTTTTAGACGGCTCTCGCCCTTTCTGGCCCTTGTGTTTTAGACGGCTCTCGCCCCTTCTGGCCCTTGTGTTTTAGACGGCTCTCGCCCCTTCTGGCCCTTGTGTTTTAGACGGCTCTCGCCCCTTCTGGCCCTTGTGTTTTAGACGGCTCTCGCCCCTTCTGGCCCTTGTGTTTTAGACGGCTCTCGCCCCTTCTGGCCCTTGTGTTTTAGACGGCTCTCGCCCCTTCTGGCCCTTGTGTTTTAGACGGCTCTCGCCCCTTCTGGCCCTTGTGTTTTAGACGGCTCTCGCCCCTTCTGGCCCTTGTGTTTTAGACGGCTCTCGCCCCTTCTGGCCCTTGTGTTTTAGACGGCTCTCGCCCCTTCTGGCCCTTGTGTGTTAGACGGCTCTAACCCCTTCTGGCCCTTGTGTTTTAGACGGCTCTCGCCCCTTCTGGCCCTTGTGTGTTAGACGGCTCTCGCCCCTTCTGGCCCTTGTGTGTTAGACGGCTCTCGCCCCTTCTGGCCCTTGTGTGTTAGACGGCTCTCGCCCCTTCTGGCCCTTGTGTGTTAGACGGCTCTCGCCCCTTCTGGCCCTTGTGTTTTAGACGGCTCTCGCCCCTTCTGGCCCTTGTGTTTTAGACGGCTCTCGCCCCTTCTGGCCCTTGTGTTTTAGACGGCTCTCGCCCCTTCTGGCCCTTGTGTTTTAGACGGCTCTAACCTCTAACCTCTTCTGGTTCTTGCCTCCCTTTTTTCTTTACCTGGCTTTGCCTTTTGGCAAGCCACCCTGTAAAACAAGAAATGCTTCTGAATTACTTGCCTGGCTAAATAAAGGTTAAATGAAAGAAATAAAAATTTGCCATAACCACAATTAGCATAATGTTTTCCATATTGAACATCTACTTGTGAATTTAGGTTCCGCCCACGGTAATATTTATTTCATTGTGTGTATCGAACAGAAAATGATGTATTGAGCGGTTCATGATGAATAGGTGATTAAAAGAACAACTCTTATGCACTTAAAATTAGGCATTTTCCCACCACATAGGCATTTTGGGACAGCTGACCATTTTATTTTTTGTTTTTGTTTTCTCTTAGTGTTAATTATCTTTGTATAGCGGCCTTGCTGTGCTCATTATTCCCGACTTAATTTGGCGCATCTGCTAGGGGCCTCCGGAATGCTCTGGAGCTTCCCAAACATCAGCAGGAGCCCTCCTCCGTCTTAATCCACATCCTTAAAACGACTGTGTTGGTCGCTGCCAGAGTGGAGCTCGGCAGTCCAGTCCTGAGATGGCTGGAGCCATTATGCCCAAGCAGCAGCTCACAAAAGCATCTGCATCCTTTGGCTTGTGGTAATAGCAACTTTATCTTTGTGGCATCTAGTGTCTCTGGAAATATCAGAGCATCCATGCAATACGTGTCAGTTTTCTAGGAAGTATTATCAAAATTTTGTTCTTTACGTAATCGCATTTTAACAATTCGGAATAGTGCTTGTGAAATTGACCTGCACATCACTGTAGGTTATGTATATTATTGCTGCGGAGAAGCTTTTTGATACCTCTGATTTCTTTAATGGACATAATGGGAGTGACTAGTCAGCTATCACCCGTCGGTCTTTGAATTCCTTGAGAAGGTCGCAATATTTGACAGATGTCTGGCCAGATTTCATGTGTTGTCTCCTTTTGCAAGAAAAACTTTAAAACAGCACTTGCACAGAGATGCAGCTATGAGATGTTTATGGACTCTCCTTATTCACTCACTTTATTGTCATATCTCCATATTTCACTTTAGACCCCCTCTTTGTCAATGAGTTCAGCTATTGCTGAAGCTGCTGCCATCTCTGAACCAATTGAAAAAGCGCATTGCTCTCTACCATTTTTCTCTGTGGCATCACACATGTCTAATGCAACATCACTTATGTCATTGCTGAGCTTAGAGACAAATTCCTTTCAGGTAGATCCAGTAGTCATTTGCGTGTAAACTTTTTAAATGCGATGGTTTTGTAGCATTTTCAAAACTCCAGTATCGTGGGTTTTTTTTTTTTTTTTGCAGTGCTGGTTCACGAACTAGAAACCTCCTTCGGGTTAAAAGGCTGCTTGTATTTGAGTACTCAAATTAGGAGAGAACTACACTGAGAATTTACTGGTAACTTACAAAATTATGATGTAAATAAAGCAACATTTCATGTTGGACCAAGTATTTATACTAGGCTAAACTAAAGTTAACAGTGACTAATGCATTCTGTTTTATGTATACCAAAACGTAAAATGGGTAACATTGTGCATTTGCACTATTTTGCAGTTATGATTGCTGTTAAATGTTACAAGGGTTGACTGTCATTTATTATTTTGGGACTTTGTATGATATTTCTTTTATTTATAGTTGACAATTGGTCCTATTTAATTTACTTTTTTGTATCATCTACATTAAACCCCGATTTGCTGACAAGTGGAATAAATACATTGTTGTTGTTTTAATATTGGCTTATTATTCTTATGGCTCCAGTATTGAACAGTTAGATTTTCTTATGGTCAAAGGCACAGACATACCTTTCAAACAGAGCCCTGCCAGTACTTTGTGTCAAGGAAAAAACAGATTGTAATGACAACACATTAGTTCAGTTTCATGGCACTTGATATATTGGATTTCATAGTAAAGATACAGGTATACCTTGCACAGCGTCCGTTCACACAACCTCTATTCATTCAGCATCCGAAGCCCATAAGGGTATAAGAAGAAAAATCGTGATGTAACAGGACGTAGCGGACACAACGGGGGGGGGGGGCAGTGCATGCAAGAGCATCACGCACGCGTTTCTGTGCATGTCATGCACAATGCAATGGGTGCGGCATGTAAGCAAAGTCCTGTCAATTTAATCATGGCATTCATTTCCTAGCCTTGCTCTGTACATGTTCACACAATGGCCAAATCACATTGCATCCAGCCTCCCAGAACTTAACGCAGACATTACATATAGAAAATCCTAAACAAGTAATCAATTGAATTTCAAGCCTGATAGTTACCTGATTGTGTAATACATACAGCATAGGAGTGCGTTGGCATATTGAAATTAGTCACTTTTGTTTTGTGCAAAAAATGAAATTTGTACATGAGATGCATCACTGTAATGTTGTGGATTTAAGTTTTCGTTGTGTTATTGTTGTTACTTTCGTTGTGAAGTACAGTGGATTTTTTGTTTTACCTAGAGATGGCAAGTATTACATTTGATAATATTCTACATCAACAGTAAAATAATTTCTCTATGGATATTCTGAGTGAAAATTGCATGAGTTTCTTTTTTTTGTAGAACATTCTAATACTTTATGGGTTATGAATTTATCAATAACAGAAGCTAAGAAACGTTTAGGTTTTTGATGGTATTTTCACAACCTTCAGCCTACAGTCTGCAGCTGCCTAGTGAAGGAGTGCCTTGGTGGATGGAGAACTGTTCCATAGCTGTGTTTGAGTGTGTGAAGCAGAGTGAATTTTGCACGAGGGAGGTTTTTTAATGTGTGACTCAGAGCCATTTTGTAACAAAAACTGATATAGATATTCAGCTACTCAGCACTGAAAGCCTCCCAGTAGTGAGTCTTGGCAGTAGAGCGCATGAAACACATTAGTGCTGCATTCATTTCCTTATTTTCAGGCTCCAGCATGATTTGGAGTGAAGCAGAATGCAGACGTGAAAGTGAAAGCGTTGCATTTGGGCCTCCTGCATATGGTCCTGGCTCATCTGTCGCTCCAGCGAGCGGCTTGTGAGTGGGAGGCGGGACTAGGCCTCTCGATTACACAACCTTGCATGTGCTTGCAGGCGGCCGACTGTGGCTACAGGCTTGTTTTTGTTTTCATCCCGAGCACTTCCTGTGAGCAACTGCTGCTGTCCCTGCTACAGTGTGTACAGCTGAGTACGTGCGAGTCGGGTCACAGAGGCTAACCCTAACTCTTACCCGACTCATCAAGCCATTGCAGAGTCTCTCTGAATTTCACAGGATTGCACCACTGGTGGGTGGGTGGGTGCATGCGTGCGTGCGTGCGATTTAGTATTATGGTAGACACTGCATGTATGACACGTGACGGCCATGGAGTGCTAAGTCCCCACTATTATGAGGGTCCAGGTGCAGCAGGTCCAGGCTGGTAGTGCACACATTTGGTTTGAAGATCTGTGAGGGCAGTCATGACATGGGCGCAGCGAGGTTTAGTCGTGTGTTTTGTATAATGTCTTCTCCCATATGGCCTCATTATTCTGTTTTTCAATCAGGATGGCTTCAATGGCAAAAGTGAACACTTGCTCAGTGTTGCTGAATCTGGTTTTGGTGATCATGTGGTGATGGATGGTCCAACTGCTCTTCTGCTTTCCCACTCTGTCCTTCCTGTGAAATCGGTAAATGTTTCTGGTTGCTGGGTGTGTTTCACATTTGCAGTTGGTGGTGGCCTTTATGAAGGAGAAGTCTGGCTTTTGCACAGCCTCGTGGGGAGCACAAGAGCTGCCTGCTTTTGAAGACAGCCCATCTCCATCATCACCTATGACTTTACAAAAGGCTGGTGTTGAACCGTGTCATCTTAGCCTCCCTTTATTTAATTGTCCAAAGAAAGGTTAAAGGGATATCAATGCACAAGTACTCCTATTTAAGGCAGAGTCCATGATGCTATACCGGTGATCTGAAACAAGTTTCCACTCTTACCCTTTTTTAAAATACAATTGTGGCTCACTCACACACATACTTGTGGCCTGTGGAAGTGGTGGTTTATAAAGAACACTTTACATCGCAAGCTGTCCACTTAGTGACAGGAGACAGTGTATGAACAGAAAAGCTTGTAGGTGAAGTGTGTGCATGACTACGTTGTGAGGAACCTGCAAGACATGTTCAGACACCTTCAAATTAAGGTAGGTAAGGGCTTTTGATTTTCTTTCCGTTGTTGTCCATTAGGGGTCAGAGGCAGTTGTGTGAGGTGCAGACATGGTCCCATCTTGTGAGTCTTCCCAGCCCATCATATCCGTGAAGGGCGTGCTGATACAGTTCTCCAGGCTGATGCGGGTGTCTGCTCATGTAGAGATACAGGTGTTTTAGGGGACTGGCTGTCCATCCTCTGATATGAGCATGTTGTGGGGCTTACAGCAAGACCCTCTGCAGTTAAACGCCCAGAGCACAGTCACGGAGGAACATTTATCAGGACCGCGCACACCCCGTGTAACAGAGACGGCCACCCCACATAGACACACACGCACACGTTCAGGTCCACATAGGAGTGGGTGGGCTACCCACAGTCTTAGGATTAGACAGCTGCAAAATCGCCTACAGTTTTGTCAAGGGAATGTCCAAATTTTGCAACGAACCTGCAATCAGCATGTATTATTTTGGTGATTCATTTGCCTTTAATGAAAAACTGCTCCCATTTTCTGAGCCTCTATCTTAATTTCTCATTGACTCTGCTGTTCCTAATCTGTAGTAAAGGGCTTATTGTTATATCCAACTGCTTGGATATCGTCGGTCATTAACCTACTTTCTGAGCAGCTGTGGGCTTGGCTTCGAAAGGCTCATTTTAACAAGCCTTTGAAGGCGGCCTCCTGTTTGCTGTGATGTTGACTGGATCTGTTTGTGTCCCCTTCTCTTGTAAGATGATTTTCCCTTTTCTCATTTCCAGTGGCTGTTTGCGTGTGCAGCCAGGCTTATCAGACACATTGGCACAGAGATCACGTTGTTGACACCCCATTTTCTGTTTCCCCACCAGCCTAATGAGCTGTAATCCGGTTTGAAAAGATACTCTCCTTTCTTTAAAATGCAAATGGAAACATGGCTGGAAATTTGGCATCTTCTATCTTTTTTTCTCTCTCCGAACAGTTTCTAATATTCCAGTTCTCTTAATATTAAAGTTGGGGATTTTTCATGTTTTTTTTTCTTTTTTCAAAGTAGCTCTTTGCCAAAATGGCCTTTTCACCAGGAAAGATCTTTTGCCCTTCCGTAACAAAAGGACAGACCTATATATGCTATGCCCAACCTCTTGAATTACATTTTATAAAAGTTAGTTGTTGATTTTTCGATGTACGCATTACATTCACATGTGTCGTTCCAGTTTTTAACATGTCAGCACACGTTAAGACGTTTAAATTAAAAGAAGGCCCGGCACATACTTCTAGGGGTCGGTTGCCAAAATGTTAGTTAATCCAATTTACAGTTGCCAAGAGTTCTAGTTAATCAAAGTAAATTTTAATACAGTGGTTCCAATTTTTAGAGAGCATTTAAAAAGACAGGTTTTGCTGAGACTCGGCTAGTTTAGGAGTAGGATGTGGAAAGGCTCTTAATTGCCCACGTTAACATTGTAGTGTTTCTGAAGATTCATTCTTCATACATCTCTCAGTGACATTTCACCCTATCGGGAGCTTTTCCTTCACTGGTGTATGCAATGGACATGGACCTTAAAAGAAAAAGCATTTGTGTGTGTGTGTGTGTGTGTGTGTGTGTGTGTGTGTGTGTGTGTGTGTGTGTGTGTGTGTGTGTGTGTGTGTGGTTCACCTGTAGGCAGCGTGTAGCTGCCCTAAAAGACCATGTGTGTGCACCTGTATTCATTCAGAACATTCAGCCTTTATAATCATTGTCAGTTATAGGCAGCCCTCAGATGTTTTATATGAATTGATGTGTTTAGAGAAGTACTTCATGGGAAAACCGCTGCGTAAGTTCTCTGCTCGTGATGGTTTTAGCCCTTAGCTACTATCTGCTACTTGGTAGAAGTGTAAGATTCCAGCATTCGTGAAATTTCTTGCATTTGGTTTTTCCCCCAAAAGAATATGGCAGTTTTGTCTCGGTTTCATTGGTTCTTGGGACCAGTTCTGCTTTTTTGTTTACTGCCACCAAGAGCCAAGCTGTGCCCGAACTGCACCGCAAACTGTACCGGGAACTGGCAGTTTTCCCTGGTAAATTGTGCATGCCATACCTGAGTGGTTTTTGCTCTATGGCCAAGCTTACTAGCAGCCCATATCTTGTTCTGTATTCCACTGTGGTCCTGGGGTACCAAATTTCGTACCCCTGTACTCCAGTTTTCCCCCGCAGTCCAAAAAACATACAGAAGGCTAATTGGAAACATGGTGATTCTAAGACGCGTACATTTATAATGTGCCATTTGCCTTTCTAGCATGTCGCGTTGGGACTAACATTGGCTAGTGAAATTGGTCATATTTAGAGTGATTGGCCAGTTGCCAATCGATCGGTGCATCCTTAGTTACCCTTTAAAAAAACTATCTTTTGCCTTGGTCCTGATATCGCTGAATATGAGATTTTTTTTATGTGTGTGTGTTCAGAGAAAAAGAAGTACAAATATTACCACACACAAGGAAATCTGTGCGCATTCACTGTAGTGTCTCTGTGAGTAGTCATCCATCACACACGTGCTCTGGCTGAACCTGAAGTGCCTGTGTGTTCACAGCTTGTTTCTTCCATTCCCCAGCCTGGCCTAGCTTGGGCTGGCTGCCCCTGAAAGGAGGTGGAGTTGTAAAATGGTAATTGCGGTAGACAGTTCTGGGGCAGGGAGCAGGCCTACTGACTGCTGTAGAGTGAGGGCAGTCTGATGGCACTGCACGGCTGATGGGTGGAGGGCTCATATTGCTGCTGATCCATCTCCTGATGGCGCTGCATGGCTCACAGGTGGATGGTACATGCTGCTTCTCCACCTCCCTGATGGCACCGTGCAGCTGACAGGTGGAGGGCACATGGAGCTGCTCCATTTCCCTGATGGCACTGTGTGGTTGACAGGTGGAGGGCACATGCTGTCTTTGATCAGCAGCTGTCAGACCCCATCGGCTGACATCGTACATGTACATTGTATTGCCAAAAGTATTGGGACACCAGGTGTTCCAATCACTTCCATAGCCACAGGTGTATAAAATCAAGCACCTAGGCATGCAGACTGCTTCTACAAACATTTGAATGGGTCACTCTCAGGAGCCCAGTGAATTCAAGTGTGGTACCGCGATAGGATTCCACCTGTGCAATAAGTGCATTCGTGAAATTTCTTTGCCATTAAATATTCCACGGTTAACTGTCAGTGGTATTATAACAAAGTGGAAGCAATTGGGAACAACAGCAACTCAGCCACAAAGTGGTAGGTCTCGTAAAATCACAGTGCGGGGACAACGCATGCTTAGGCGTATTGTGTGCAAAAGTCTCCCAACTGTCTGCAGAGTCAATAGCTACAGACCTCCAAACTTCTCATTCAACATCAGTGTCTATTCTCACAAATGCTCTCCTGGAAGAATGGTCAAACATTCCCATAAACACACTCCTTGTGGATAGCCTTCCCAGAAAAGTCGAAGCTGTTATAGTTGCAAAGGGTGGGCCAATTCCTTATTAAAGCCTATGTATTAAGAATGGGATGTCATTAAAGTCTGTGTGTGTACAAAGGCAGGTGTCCCAATACTTTTGGCAGTATAATGTACGTCCAAGTATGTTGTTGGTTACTGCGGACTAAGACTGAACAATTTAGCGATTTCAAATAAAAATCACGATTTGGAGCAACACAATGAGCAAATCGCAAGGGTTATGATTTAGGATATGCATTATCTAGTACGTCTGACCCAAGGTTTAAAATTGTTGCGAGAATAGTTTTACAGATTCATGGCATCCTCCTCATGCGCCAGTCATGCGCACCAAAAAGTGGCCCAAGGTGACTATATATAGCCAAACAACAAACGCGTGAAACTCAAGGAAAATCTTACATTCGCAGTGAGGAAAAACATGATTCTGCTGCTGAGCTGTAAGTGAATCAGCTATTTCATGGTCAGAGATTTTATAGAAAGGTTGTGTTATTAGGGGTCCAAGCAGTGTTAGTTTTCTTACTGGAATTGTTTTACGATTTACTAAACTCACAGCTTTTCTGATCGTTATTTTATGGGTGATTGTCCTGCTAATCTAACCCTTGTGTACGTGGGATTTTCAGGACTTCACTAAGGGTAAAAAGTGGTTGAGCACTTAAACACATCATTTAAAATGCACATGTGAAAATATGGTGCCCTTGAACTTTTTTGTCAAATAAATGACCATAAAAGAATTTTAAGCTATTTTGCTTTAATTGTATAGTCCGTTGTTGTGGATGTAGAGTACATGGCATCTGGGAACAATGCTCATGTCAGATCATATGACCATCATATGACAATGTAAAAAGTTCAGTTTGTTTAGAAATCGTTCTTAGTGAGGTATTTAGTAAAAGTTTACACAGTCATGGTTACTTGTGACTTGATTTTTAAATATGTAGATCCTAGGTAACTAAAAGTCCATGGTATGTACACAAGGTTTTAAAAAAAAAAAGTCATAAATACACATTGAAAAGCAATTCATATCTAAGTTCTCATCCTTGCCTTGGAATATTGACCAGTTAATATTTTGATGATATCTCACGTGGTAATGCTGGATCATATATTTTGTAAATGTTTTACACACTGAATACTGAACTGAAGCTTGACAATAGTAATCTCTCTCAGAAAAATCGCAATTACGTATTTTCCCCAAATCAGTCAATCTTACTGTGGACTTTAACAGAATCAGCCTGTCAGGGCTGCACATCAACTGTGTTTGGATAGCAGGCCAAGATGCTACATGGTTCACCTCAGACATGAGTGCTGGCATATTGGAGAATTGGGGGCCGGGGGGGAGGGGGTGGGGTCAGTCAAGAGCATCAACCAAATGAAGTGTTTTGTGAAAGCAAGAAGTGTCGCTCATGGATTGTCTGAATTCAAAGGTTAAAACCTTTGATTGTGAAATACTTTAGTACAAAGTAAGCTTAGATTTGCCAGTTTGTGATACTGTACAGTAGATGAATGAATAAAGATAAAATTATAAGTAAAAACATTCAGCTATTCTCTGAATTAGTACCGCTTCCCATGGGCCTAGGGATGCAGACGTCAGGCAGGACCGACAGCGTTCACTTTAACGGCACCACGATGAATGCGGACAGCCACTGTCAGCAGCCGTTCAAAGCCAATGTAAACCCCAGGGCGAGGTGACCTGCCGTTACATTCTGCGGAGAAGCGGGTAACAGCAAAAGCCAGACACTGCGTGCCTTCTATTTACGGTCGCTGCCACACTCATTACGGATTTTCCTACAGCTCCATTTCAGGGTAGTCTTATTGACATATGCATGCATGCTCTTCTTAACGAGTAGGTTTCTTTTTCACCTGAACATAAAAGGATGTTGGGGTTTCTGTCTCTCTATGCTAAGTCTGAATGCTCCCATTGTCAATTTACTCTGAGTCTGCAGTCTACCTTCCAAACGTTTAGTTGTAGACAAACACCTACGTGACTACAGGAATGACAAGGCCTATTTTTCTGGGAAGCATGCAGTGACTCATCATGCACATGTTTACCCTGGTTTTTGGTAGGACGACACACTGCAACAGAAAGCAGCACATTATTTCTCTGATTTGTCTACCGAGACCAGCAGCATCCTTGCAGGATTTCGCTGACTTTCAGGGCTCTGGGTGGATTAGCCTCATTCATTAGGAGGAGAGTTGTCTGAGGAGGTCCTGTGGGGTCAGCAGTGACTGGTACAGGATAGAGACTTTACAACAACAACAAATTTAATTTTTGTATAGCGCATTATCACAATATTACATTGTCTCAAAGCGCTTTACAGCATCCGCACCCAAAGCCCCCAGTGAGCAAGCCAAAGGCGACTACTACTACTTACTACTTCTAGTTTCCAGCATCTCAGTACGCAGTCATATGGAGCATCTTTTACTCTTTGTTTACCATGATTAAGTAGTCAGTACTTTAGATGGATTCCTTAATAGTGACTCCTTCTTTGGTTTCTTCAGAGTCCCCCGTATCCCCCCCCTCCCCACCAGTCCCGGCCTGGGCAGGGTCTCCCCCGTCATGGTCAGCTGGCATCTCTGATGGCTCCTGTTGCTTCAGCAGTGTGCAGGTGTTCTCTCCCCCCCCCCCCCCCCATGACCCCGTGCCCCTTTGGCTTCTGGTTTCATCACCTCCCTGGAGTGTTTGGGCTGAAGGTGGTGCGTGGATGTGCTTGAACTGAGACGTGGATGTGAGGCCTCAGACAGGCCCTAGCATTACATTGGGCCATCACGGCAGCCCTCCTGAGCACCATTGCCTGATAAATGCCAATGATGCCTACTGCCCCCATCCCCCCACCCAGAGCCGCCTTGCCTTTCAGCCTGTAACCTCCCACGGTACCTTGTTAGGCCGTATGGGTGCCACCTTCTTTCAGCTCATGAGTGACAAGAGCAGACTGGGATAGCCCTGGGCTCCCGATTAGCGAGCCATACTTGGGCCAGGTCGTCCCCAGCGGCTGATCATATGGCCTCATTGCCTTCTCCCACCATCTCCTGGCAGCCTGTCCCTCTTAAATGTGGTATATTTAATTCTCTGCATATCTGGATCAGTGCTGGGGGGGCGAAGCCTCGTATCAAGTTAGACACCCTTGAGCCAGCTGTGGCTGCATTGCACACACAAAGAATTGCACAGTCACGTTTCACTTCTCGTTTATATATAGAGAAGGCCGTGGGATTTACAAGGAGGGGCACGTTCACTTGTGCTAAGTCACTCCTGCCCGTGTATTCTGGTATATTCCTGAGGGAATTTATTCTTTGCAAGCTGGGAAGGAAGGCATCCAAGCCAGGCATATTCCAGTGTCCAGCCGGCTTGGCTGTGCCACAAGAAACTGGCATTGGCGAGATGCAGATGTTGGGAGCAGCTTGTCTACAAGCTGGTGTGTTCACCATTCAGATGGTTCTGTGATCATAATTAAGCCGTCTTTTGTATTTCTTCATGGTTGTGCCCCGCCCATATCTCTGCCCATGTCCGAGGTATGTGTTGCCCCAACATTCTGGTGATGAGGTCGATGTTGAAACTCCAGGAAGGCCATAAGAAGTTGCTGACAGACTTGCATGTGTGTACGGCTTCCGTCACCTTGCGGCATATCAAAATGGCAGCCTGTTGTCCTGGGCTGGGCCCAGCGGCATGGAAGAGGTGTGTCTTTAGCATTGTGGAGCGCTGCCAGACGCTCTCTTCACTGGTGTCTCCTTCAAGGGTTTGGCTCTTACTTTGGAGGCGGTCGGCCTGCCCATATTCTGAAAACCCGACAGGACAGGGATCCATATGATGGCTGTCAGTAGGAGTGAAAACACAGTCATCTTCACTTTTATTAGAAGCTCATACAGGTGCCATTATTTTATGCCAGGTGTTGATGAACTGATGAATCTGGAGAGTGGGAAGGTGCGTCCTGTCATTTTGTGATGGTATCTTGTGCCAAGTTGAGATGGACAATCTGCAGTTTAGCTTAAACTGCAAACGAACACCGAACTTCTTGCTGTATGGATTTGTGCAGCCTACCTCATGGTCGGCAGTGGAGACTGACTCTTAGGTTCTTTGCGATTTCGGAGAGAATGAATATAAAATCAAGAGCAGAGTTCCAGAACTACAATGAATGGCTGAACTTTGGAGCTATTTTTTCATCTGTTCAGGAATATATACTTCATTTTATGGCTCTCAACATCAGAGGGAGAAGCTTTAAATTGGTATCGGAACAGGACAGCAAAATGTCTCATGAATAATGTATTCAAGGTAACAAGTCAAATGATTTGAAGAAATAGGAAAGGATGCGCCATGTGTCGTATTTGAAGACATAAGCCCTGCTCTGTGTGTGTGGCTTTAGCTGTGGCCTGCCTGCCTTAAGCAGGTATTACTGCCCGTGAGTCACATGGGGCAGTGCGTCTCCTGTCATCTTACTCGGTTTCCATTTTGTATTTTTTAAAAGAAGCTCTAAAAACTTCTTATAACCAAAGATCTATCATACCATGAGTTTGAGTGTCTTTGCCCTTGTGAGACTGCTGTGGCATGAGGTGCTATCCTCATGTTCTGCCTGAGAAAGGGCACCCCACTTGCACGCCCCGGTAATGATTCTCACATAAAGGCACCTTCTCCATCGGCAGGCCCACGATGACCCTGAGGAACAGCTGCTACAGCTAGTCAGCAGCTTCACCATGGCCAAACCTGGGATGGACAGAGATGGCGCCATGGTGGAGAAGCACGTGGTGAAGAAGGTACCCGTCAGTCTTGTGATGTGCCAGTTTGTCACAAGGGCTCCTCCCGTTTAATCGACTTAATGTAAATGTAACAAAACGGAGGCCATTGTTTATTCGGTAGGGCTGCTGCTTGCTAGTGTCCGTCAGCTGCATTGGAGGGCTGTTCTCAGTGGGGTTGGGGTTAGGTTAAGGGCTGGGCAGCTCTGCAGTCGTCGTCCTCCCCCACCCCGTCCAGTCCCTGTGTGCCTCCTAGCATCTGTTACTCTGAATGGCACCACAGTATCCAACAGGGTTAGTCAGACCAAAGAGAGCTGCTTTTACTCGGTGCCATGCCCTACAAATTGTCAAGAGATGAACAGTTAGTGAATAGGTACACTTTTCTCAAGGTGCACCACTGTCAGGGTGAAGCTTGTCAGTGAGTAGGTACACTCTCCACAAAGTGCACCATTATCAGGATTAGCTCGCCGACCTTCAGCAGTTGTGCGAACTTCTGGAACGGGCTAGAGGCATTGGATGTAGCCACAAAGTCCTTAGAGCCACATGCAGGCAGACGTGGCTTCGCCATACTTTGCACAAGACACTGAGGCACGGCTGTGTACCCTCTGAAATGTTCTGTCAGTTATGTTTTGAGGTCATGAGTGCTGACTTCACTCCATTTAATTCAATTTGTTTTACTCATCCGTCAGTAAATATGACTCATGCACCAATGGTTTTTTTTTAGACTGGTTATTTTTATCTATAGAATTCTGTTACTGTATTCAGATACTGGCAGCCTATTACTACGTAGACACTTGTTTGGGGGCGGGTTGGGGGCTACGTCTTCCCCACATGTGGTTATACTTCATCTGAAAAAGCAGCGAATCGGATAGCTGCAGAGGATCAGTCTTCAAATGAAACATGGGTATCCAGCTTTGTCATTCTTCATTCTCTCAGTGTGTTGTGCTGCCCTGCAGTGACCCGACTGCAGCCTCATACCGGCCGCTGAGTATTCCTTGTGACCCCTAATCTCTCAATGCACTGCACTGCCCTGCAGTGACCCGACTGCAGCCTCATACCGGCCGCTGAGTATTCCTTGTGACCCCTAATCTCTCAATGCAGTGACCCGACTGCAGCCTCATACCGGCCGCTGAATATTCCTTGTGACCCCTAATCTCTCAATGCAGTGACCCGACTGCAGCCTCATACCGGTCGCTGAGTATTCCTTGTGACCCCTAATCTCTCAATGCTGTGTGCTGCCCTGCAGTGACCAGCTTGTAGCCACACACTGCCACTGAGTAGTTCTCATGATTCCTAAAGGGCTGCTGCACTTCCATCCCTGAAGTGCTTGAATTTCAATGGCCAGTAACATGTTTCATAACCAGGTCAAGTTGTCCAGAGTCGCTAAAGAGTAAATAATAATGTGCATCTGGCATAATATCTACAAACCATCATGTAGGTAAGTAAATGACACTGTGCACTATATCTGACCATCAGCAATGAAGATTCTCTAAAACAGTCTGGGAAAATTCTTGATAGTTTTTATAAATTGCAATATGGATATATGGCTACATACGTGGTTATATGTGGTGTCCCCCCCCCCCCCCCCCCAGAGTAAAGATAAAATTTCTCCATTCACCAAGACTCCGAAGGTGGATCGGAATGAGATACTAGGGAGGGAGATGAAGTCCAAGTCTTCCATGAAACGCAAACTATCCTTTACCGTCAGCCCCCCACAGAATGAGGAACGGGACTCTGACACGGGTAAGTCCTACGCTCTCCTGCATTAAACTGCCATGCTCCCAGCCTGCCTCCTTGTGGCCAGCAGTGGGATAGGCCGGACTTCAAATGCACACAATGTGCCTTAGCTGACTGGCACTCATGTGGTACATGCGGTGATCTTTGTACCTATGTTCTCTTGTTCTGTACCCTCAGCCAGGTGACAGGTTACATGTTAAAAGCTTATGCATGCTCTTTATCTGCCTTTCAACCCTCCTTTACACACACACATATATACATACACACTTTTTCTGTCTAGGAAAAACCCATTATAAGCCCAAAACCACATGGGCTCATTTTTGAAGAAAAATTGCAATGTTGATCTTGCAAATTATTATGAATTCATAAAATTTCTATAGATAATTTAATCTGCATCTAAAGTGTACTTTAATCCAAACAGTAATGTGGTCAGGGGTGATTCTAGGGCCCCAAATTACCTGCGTTGCAGAGGAATCAAGTGGTCGTCAGTTTTCTGGATTGGGGGGGGGGGCTCTCAAATAAAGCTTTGCCAAGGGTCCCTGAAAAGGTTGAACTGGCGCTAACTGTAATGTATACCGATGGGACTGCTCCTTTGCATGAAATGACAGGTTTACTGGTATAAAGCACTGGTTTACAGCCACCTTTGGCTCTGGTAGCATATTTGCCCAGACTGCTGATATATAAATCATATTCACTTTAATTGGTGCTCACAATCATACTGTGGATAGAAAGCTTCTCACAGGTCATTATCTTGTTTGACTTATGGGTTTAGTTATCTTATTCTTCAGAAGGGTTACAGGTGCTTTCCTGGTGCTTACTGCACGCCTTAAACCCTATGTTTGCTCCTCCCATTTTACAAAGGACGCCTGTGTGTAGCACTTATCTGTGCCATGCTCTATGCCCTTTCTGAAAGGAGCCTTTCTGAATGGAGGATTCAGCCGGGCAGTCTTGGCTGTGCCAGCCAACTGTCATCGCCATCTTCCACATAATATGAGAGCACACCGCACGCGATCACAAGCTAAATGAAACGAAAATGGTGCTTTCATGTGTTATAACGACGTAGTTTGTACCCTTGCAGCCACGGCCCATCGGCACGTCCCCATCCTCGCACCCCAGGCCTCGCTTAACCAGCTCCGCCTTTCCAGGCCTCGCTTAGCCAGCTCCGCCTTTCCAGGCCTCGCTTAGCCAGCTCCGCCTTTCCCCCACCGCCCATCGGCACGTCCCCATCCTGACACCCCAGGCCTCGCTTGGCCAGCTCCGCCTTTCCCCCACGGCCCATCGGCACGTCCCGATCCTGACACCCCAGGCCTCGCTTAGCCAGCTCCGCCTTTTCCCCACGGCCCATCGGCACGTCCCCATCCTGACACCCCAGGCCTCGCTTAGCCAGCTCCGCCTTTTCCCCACGGCCCATCGGCACGTCCCCATCCTGACACCCCAGGCCTCGCTTAGCCAGCTCCGCCTTTCCCCCACCGCCCATCGGAACGTCCCCATCCTGACACCCCAGGCCTCGCTTAGCCAGCTCCGCCTTTCCCCCACCGCCCATCGGAACGTCCCCATCCTGACACCCCAGGCCTCGCTTAGCCAGCTCCGCCTTTCCCCCACCGCCCATCGGAACGTCCCCATCCTGACACCCCAGGCCTCGCTTAGCCAGCTCCGCCTTTCCCCCACCGCCCATCGGAACGTCCCCATCCTCGCACCCCAGGCCTCGCTTGGCCAGCTCCGCCTTTCCCCCACGGCCCATTGGCACGTCCCCATCCTGACACCCCAGGCCTCGCTTAGCCAGCTCCGCCTTTCCCCCACCGCCCATCGGAACGTCCCCATCCTCGCACCCCAGGCCTCGCTTAGCCAGCTCCGCCTTTTCCCCACGGCCCATCGGAACGTCCCCATCCTCGCACCCCAGGCCTCGCTTAGCCAGCTCCGCCTTTCTCTCACTGACACCGTTGGCTCGCTGAGGGAGACTATATCTGTTGTCTTTTGCTGCCATGGTCTCCTAGTTAGCTTGTGTTTCGTGATTCCTGTGCTTTATGTTAATATACTGCTTTCCTTCCTTGCTCTCCCTCTCCAATCTGTCTGCTTGCAATGTAGATTCAGACCCAGGACACTCGAGTGAAACCTGGGCAGAGAGATTAATCCCTCCCTGCGCGATTTACTCAGGTAAACGCAGCAGCGCCTCGGCCACCAGCGACATGGGAGGGCCTGCCTAGGGTGGGCCTCGACCGTCATCGGTGGTGCGCTGTGCCCCTGTAGCTAAGCTAGCCAGATGTTGTCCTTCAAGTTCTGCCACCTGTCCTGAGGGAAGCACATTCCGGTTTATCACTGATCATGCCTTTCCCACCTCCCCCCAGCAGACAAAGATGGGCCGGACAAGAAGAAGGTGAAAAAGGAGACTGGTAACAAGAAGTCCACTCCCATGAACATCCTGTTCGGCTATCCTCTGTCGGAGCGGAAGCAGATGGCACTTCTGATGCAGATGACGGCCCGAGACAACAGCCCAGGTTCTGACTTTTCTCTCTACTACAGTAGCACATTTAAGATGATCACTCAAGTAGTGAAGGAGGACATGAGCTGTCATCAGTTTTGCTCAAGAGAAAATGGTCCTTCTGCTTTAGCATAGCTTTGCATTTGCAAGACCGATTCCTCTATGAAAAGACTGGCTGATGTCCTCTTTGTCATCCTCATGTGACCAGACTCTACCCCAAGTCACCCTTCTCAGGCACCGACAGTACAGAAGAAGATTGCCAGCACCACGTCGTCCCGGCAGAAGGACAAGGTCAACAAAAGGAACGAGCGTGGTGAGACTCCTCTGCACATGGCTGCCATTCGAGGGGATGCCAAGCAAGTCCGTGAGCTCATCAGCCTCGGCGCCGACGTCAACGTCAAAGACTTTGCAGGTGTGTCCGGACGTGCCGTCTGCAGCTCACTGTCTGTGCCCGGACGTGCCGTCTGCAGCTCACTGTCTGCTGCCGAGAAAAGCATGGACAGCCTTTATAATTTTATTTTTTTATATATATATTTTTTGTGTGTGTGTTTCTCAGGGTGGACGCCTCTCCATGAAGCCTGTAATCTTGGTTACTATGACGTGGCCAAGGTACTCATCGCAGCAGGGGCAGAGGTCAATACACAGGGCCTGGACGATGACACGCCGCTTCATGATGCATCCAGCAGTGGACATAGGGATGTATGTGTTTAATACGCAGTATAATGTCCATTGTACCTTCTCCCCCCAGTGGCCTTGATGTCTCTAGTCATAATTCAGTGTAACTAAGCATTTTTTTTATTAGTTATATTATGGATGCACCAATTCCAGTTTTTCTGTCCCAATACGGATACCGAGTACTGATCCAATACCAGTGTTTAATTAATAAGCTGTTGGCTTTTGCCTTACTGTGTGGAAGAAACAGTGATCATTCTTGTATGTGTAAGACAACATCTGGCTTAACTTAAACCTTACACAAAGCTTTCCTAACTTTGTAAAGCTAAATGTAACACATGCATATATCTATATTTATTATAAGTATAATGGGGTTATCATGTGTAGTACATATGACAATTCAGTAAGTGTGTGTGTGTGTGTGTGTGTGTGTGTGTGTGTATATATATATATATATATATATATATATATATGTATGTATGTATGTATGTGTGTGTGTGTGTGTGTGTATGTATGTATGTATGTATGTATGTATGTATGTGTGTGTGTGTGTGTGTATGTATATATACACTGCTCAAAAAAATTTAAGGAACACTTTAATCAGAGTATAGCATCAAGTCAAACTTCTGAGATACTGATCTGGTCAGTTAAGTAATGGAGGGGGTTGTTAATCAGTTTCAGCTGCTTTGGTGTTAATGAAATTATCAACAGGTGAACTAGAGAGGCAACAATGAGACGCCCCCAAAACAGGAATGGTTTCACAGGTGGGGGGGCACTGGCATCTTTCCCTCCTCATCTTTCCTGATGGTTTTTTCACTAGTTTTGCATTTGGCGACGGTCAGTGTCATTACTGGTAGCATGAGGCAATACCTGGATCCTACAGAGGTTGCACAGGTAGTCCAACTCCTCCAGGATGGCGCATCAATACGTGCCATTGCCAGAAGACATTTGCTGTGTCTCCCAGCACAGTCTCAAGGGCATGGAGGCGATTCCAGGAGACAGGCAGATACTCAAGGAGAGCTGAACAGGGCCGTAGAAGGTCCTTAAAATCCTGTGCTTTTCACAGATGAGAGCAGGTTCACCCTGAGCACATGTGACAGACGTGAAACGGTCTGGAGAAGCTGTGGAGAACTTTATGCTGCCTGCAGCATTGTTCAGCATGACCGGTTTGGTGGTGGATCAGTGATGGTCTGGGGAGGCATATCCATGGAGGGACACATAGACCTCTACAGTCTAGACAACGGCACTTTGACTGCCATTAGGTATCAGGATGAAATCCTTGAACCCATTGTCAGACCCTCTGCTGGTGCAATGGGTCCTGGGTTCCTCCTGGTGCACGACAATGCCCGGTCTCATGTGGCAAGAGCATGTAGGCAGTTCCTGGCAGATGAAGGAATTGATACCATTGACTGCCCCCCCCACGCTCGTCTGACCTAAATCCAATAGAACACCTCTGGGACATTATGTTTCGTCCATCCGATGCCACCAGGTTGCACCTCAGACTGTCCAGGCGCTCAGTGATACCCTGGTCCAGATCTGAGAGGAGATCCCCCAGGACACCATCTGTGGTCTTATTAGGACCATGCCCCGACATTGTGAGGCATGCGTACAACCACGTGGGGGCCATACAAACTACTGAGTATGATTCTGAGTTACTGTAATGAAATTTTGGCAAAATGGACTAGCCTGCCGCGTCATTTTTCACATTGATTTTCGGGGTGTCTTTGAATTCAGCCCTCTGTAGGTTGATAATTTCATTTCCATCAAACGATGTGGCATCCTTTCTTTCCTAACACATTACCCAGTCTACATCAGTATAGATTTTTCCCCTTTGATATCTGATGTGTTTTCAAAGTGTTCCTTTAATTTTTTTGGCAGTGTACGTGTGTGTGTGTGTGTGTGTGTGTGTGTGTGTGTGTATATATATGTGTATGTATATATGTGTATGTATATATGTGTATGTATATATGTGTATGTATATATGTGTATGTATATATGTGTATATATGTATATGTATGTATATATGTATATGTATGTGTATGTGTATGTATGTGTATGTGTATGTATATGTGTGTGTGTTTATTTACCTTACTTAAAACCTGAGTTTTCAACTAGATCATTTATATCAGGATTCTCAGTTTGGAATGTTTTTACAAAGAAAGGAAACCTTGACTGTAAAGGCTGACTCGAATCAACGTACAATATAGCCATGGACTTCACACCATAGCCTGACGTGCACCTCCGCAGTAATGTAACTGCACATGCCGGTGACGCAGACCTCAAGGACCGTAGCATTTGTTTTCCCCCGAGGTGTATTTATATTGGTGCTGTACCCTGTGGCGTTACATCTAACATTAAATAACTTGTTTAGTTAAAAGTTGGATATAAATAGTGCTTCAGTTTTGTTTTCTCTCACGTCTCCAGAATTTGCGCTAAAGTTTGTTGTGGTCTTTCTCTAAGATTAGCAAACTCCATGTACTCTGCACTATGGTGCATCTTTAGATGTTTGATCAAATTGCTTGTGTAAGATGATGTGCTGTCCCTTTACACTTTAGCAGATCAGAGCTTACAGTCTGCTTTACTTCTGTCGTCATCCCTTATCTTAAAATATGTCCAAACTGCTAACATCTTCCACCGATGGGGGTGTTCTGTACATTTATCCTTCCCAAATGTTTCAGGTTGACGAATCCCAATCCCTGATTGGGCAGTACAAAAAATGAGTTTTAACATTGTTTTATTTAAGTGGTATCGGTTCTTATCGGACATTTTTTACAAGTGGAGTGGAGTATCGGCCTGAGACCCGATGCTGGTAAAAGTATCAGTGCATCCCTAGTATTTATGTAAGGTAACCTGTTACCAGCAGCAGGTGGGCTGGTGACTGATCTGCCCTGTCTTTCTGGCAGATTGTCAAGCTGCTGTTACGACATGGGGGCAACGCCTTTCAGGCCAACAAGCGCGGCGAGCGGCCTGTGGATGTGGCCGACTCACAGGAGGTGGAGCGCCTGCTGAAGGGCGAGGCTCCGCTCTCTGAGCCGGACGACAGCTCCTCAGGTGGGACAGGGCCATCTGTCTGGGGTGGGTTCTCTCGGTGTTCCATGTTTTTGATGCACTCATTACCACATTCTCTTACGTGAGGTGTCGGGAGATTTCCACACGAAAGCATCTCACACATTTTTCACACTGTCATCCAGACAGAAAGCACAATCATTCTGGCAGAAATTTTACTTAAAAGTACATTTGAAATCAGACACGTTTGACACACCAGTGGATTATATTTCATGTGGTTATTGTACACTATATTAAAATAGTATTGTACGCAAGTATATTAAAATACTACTGAAATGACTCATTACCTGATACAAGAAGATTCTGTTTTTTCTCAAACAGAATCAGAAGACCCTCCATCAGTAAATCCCTCCAGTATTGACGACAACATGGAATACTCAGACACTGAAAAGGATTCTGACAGCAAGCAGACTAACACTGCAAAGGCATCTGCCTCTGTATCTGGGCTGGATGAATATGAGTTCAAGGACGAGGAGGAGGAAGAAGATCTGAGCAAGGCTCTGAATGACCGACACATCCTCAGGAGGGAGGCGCGCCAGCGAGAGAAGGAGGAGAAGGACAGGAACCATTTTCTGGCTAAACAGGATAAGGGTAGCCCAGCCACGGGCAATTTGAAGAAACCGAAATCGTCCCGGGTCCTCTTCTGCAGCTCGGAGAGCTCCAGTGATGATGCAGAGACCCCCGTGGAGAGGAAAGGCCTCCCCACCATTGACGGGCATAAACCTGACATGAGGCTGAAGAAGGAAACAGGGGCAGAAAGCAAGGAGAAAGGCAAAGTGAAGAAAAAGTACAAAAATCAAAGTAAAAATAAAGAAAACCAAGAAGTTAAAGATGACAGTAAAGAGAACAGTAAGGCAGTGTTCTTTTCTTCAACAGCAGCAGGCCTGGAAACCCCAGAGAAAACCCGAGAAGAAGACTCTTTCAAAATGTCATTCAGCCCGAAGGATGACTCTTCTGTTCACCTCTTCCATCTACCAACAATGAAGTCTCCAAAGCTCAACCACAGCCTGAGCGACAAGCAGGCTACCCCACTCAAACAAGAAAATGTTAAGGCATGTGTCTCAGTTGGGGATTCTTCCTGTCAGGTTGATGGCATCAAATATGACCACTATGTTGATGCTGACTGTGCTACAGAGGGCTCTAGCAGCAGAGGATTCAAGCATAAGGAGAAGAGCAAACATCACCAGAGAGATCTCTGCCTAGATGGGGATGACAGGAGCTCCTCCAGCCCTCACAAAGATGATAATCTGGGAACAGGCATGGACAATGCTGAAGGAGCATTACGGAAGACCGACAAAGATGGCAAAGTGCTCAAAAAACACAAACTGAAGCACTGTGGGAAGGACAAGCACCGGAAAGAGTGTGAGATGGAGAAGGACAAGCAGAGGCAGAAAGAGATGAAAAAAGATGGGCACAGAAATCTAGAGTTTGATCGGGAGTTCTGGAAAGAGAACTTCTTTAAGAGTGATGAAAATGAGGACTCGAACCCAGGGAAAACAGAGATGCTCGAAGGTAATTCCCCACAAAAGGCTGACGAGTCCCCCATTAAAGAGGAGAGGCCAGTTCGAGAAAAGCATGCTAGCATCAAAGACAAGAGACAAAAAGATGAACGGGAAAAAGACAAATCCTTCAAAAGAGAGAGAGAGCTTTTCTGCAAAGAGGAACGAAGCAGAGAAGGTAAAACGGGTGAGCTGGATGAGAAGACAAGCAGCCTCATCACAGATGAGGGACGGGACGAATCCTTGTGTGCTGTAGGCATGAAAGAGGAGGCAGAGGACCGACCAGTTACCGAGACCGAGGTAGATCAGGAGCAAATGGATCCATTGGAGAAAGGTACTCGAGAAAAAACAGAGAGAAAACTTGTAGGGAAGGAACGGGAATGTGAGAGGATAGACAAAAAACATTCTGAGAAAGAGAGGAAAATGAGAGTGGAGCACTTCCCAGAAAAATCTGAACCACATAATTTTGCTGACAAATGGAGAGAGAGGGAAAAGATGGTGACCACCTCCCATTCTTCCGGAGAGAATAAATACAAGGAAAGTGAAAAGCTGAAAGCTATTTTGACTACTAAGAAGCCAGAAGAGAACAAGAAAAGCAGGGACAAGATGGAAAGGAAGACTGACAAAGAGAAGCAAGAGAAGGATCGGTATTCCGAGAACAGAGAGAAGGATCGGTATTCTGAGAACAGAGAGAAGGACAAAATGGGCATTGACAGAAAAGGCAAAACCTCAGAAAAAGTTACGGAGCACAACAAATCTGACAGGACAAAGGAAAAGGAGAAAGACTGGGACAAAAAGAAAAAAGACAAGGGGAAAGATGTCATTTCCTCAAGCTCAAATTTGAAATTGCTTTTGGAAGAGCGAAAATCCAGCATTTCTGAGAGCACTAAGATATCCCATGAGAAGAATGTCTCGGCTAAGCTGAAAGATGACGTGCTGAAAACTCCAGAAAAAGACCGCAGGGAGCGGGACAGGGATGCTGAGAGACACCGAGACAGGGATCGGCACAAAGATAAATCCCAACAGTCCAAAGTATCCAAGACAAACTCTGCAGATGCCGAAAAGAGCAAAGCAAAATCTTCACCGGCCCCTAAGGATGTCCGGCCGAAAGAAAAGAGACTTGTAAACGACGATCTCATGCAGACTAGTTTTGAGCGCATGCTAAGTTTGAAGGACCAAGAGATCGAACAGTGGCACAGGAAGCATATGGAGAAGATCAAGCAGAAAGAGCGAGAGCGAATGAAGCTGCGACCAGGTGCAGAGCTAGGGAAATTGAAGAACAGAGACAGGGTGAGGAATACCCCAGGAGATGTCTGTGTGAGCAAAGACCTGCAGCGTTCCAAGAGCTCAGAGGTGTCGGAGACTCATACCAGAGAGCAAAAATTGAAAGATGCCACTGGCACACGTTCGTTCTCCCTGGATGCCAAGAATCTGCCGTATACCGGGAAATCAGCCCTTTGTCTTGACAGCAGCCTGAGCCGCTCCCCCAAGCCGGAAAGTGAGAGGTGTGGTCCCATGTGCAGATCAGTGTCAATGATTTCAATGGCTAGCTCGGAAGACTCCTGCCAAACAAATGCTCTCACACCAAGACCCTTGAGTGAGTACGACTCCGACTTCACGGTGGAAGGTTCAGACTCCCAGGCATCCTTTTCACAATCTTCCTGTGTGACGCATGCCATCACGTCACCTGCCGTTCACGAAAAAGAAACTGATAGTCTACTTGATGGGGCTCAGCGCAACAAGACTCCTCTCTCTGGTAGACATGCCACCCCTTATCTGAGGTCAATTCTGGATGACGACTCCAAACCTGCATATGCTGATGCCAAGTCTTTTGAGGATTCCAGTAGGCCAAGTGTGCTGTCACACTTAAGTAGTGATAAAGGACCTGTACAAGATGTGGCTCGTCCACAGTCAAGCCAGAACATGTCGGTTCTCCGACACCCAATTCGAAGCAACTGCACTTCTGATGGTGAGAATTTTGCCGACATTGGCAATGAAGGGCATGTTTCTGGCAGTCGGCTCCTGCTTGTCTCAAACAGCAACGATACTCTAGGAAAAGAGCCAAGTGAAAGGGTGTGTCAACAGGCTAACCTTTCACAGTCTGAGGGTATACCGCCGGCTATACTAGAACCAAAACAGTCACATGCCGCTGACCCACTTATAGATAGGGGTGCACCATTTCCACATCTGGATGACTCAAAAATGGAAATCATCAGCAAAAAACTATATTCGGAATGTAACAAGGATACAGATGATTCCCTTACTCCAGAAACCTCAGGAATGTTCCCATCCTGTTTGCCTGCTGAGCAGCATCTACCCACAAATGCCAAAACCACCTCAGATTCTTGCAACAAGCAGTGGGATAGCCATACAGAGATCAACATGGAATTGCTCCAGAGATCAGATGCCAGTTTTCCTTCAGGGCTTGAGCAAAAAGATAAGTCTATGTGTGAGACTACTGCTTGCAATCCAGAAAGTAAAGCGGAGGAACACAAGGTGACTGGAAGTTGCAGAGAGGAGTGGGCTAAAAGCCCTGGGCCCTCCATCGCTGTCTGCAGCAGCATACAGAGGCCAGACAGTGGGATCGAAGATGCCATGCTGAATGTCCAAGTAGGCATCCCTGAAGCCAAGGACATTCACGAGGAAGCAGACATGGAGACAGATGATGCAGACACAAAAGACGGTAAAACACTAAAACATGCCATAGGATCTGCTGAGCCATGTGACATTTCCCCGTGTGACATCCGTGACCATCCTGTATCCCCTGTATTGGAGCCCATTCATCCCAGTCCTGAATGTAAAGATGAAGCCTCAGATGCTCCTGAGGGCTTGGAAAAGAGCAGCAGCAGTATAGAGATGGCAGATAAGTCACAAATTCTGCCAGAGGGTAGTAACCAGGGCCAGACTCTAGCTGAAGTGAAACCTGAGCCTGGGGAGGAGATGATCACTGACCAGAGCACATCCGAAGAGAAACAGCAGCTACACAAGGATGACCTGGGTGAAGACTATGTCCAAAGGGATCCCCAGGGGGAGCACAGTGGGGCTTCCTCAGGAGGGTCCTCTCCACTACCAGGAGATGGAGACAGCGACTGCTCAGGGGCTAGGGCCAAGGTTCGGCTGTCTGAAGATGATGACGTTCAGGTGCATCACCCACGGAAAAGGAAGATGCCCCGGGTGCCTCAACCGATGCAAGCTAGCCCCACTGCGCAGCAGGTTAAGGAGAGGAACCAACAGTCTCTGGCTGCCATAGTAGACTCACTCAAGCTGGAGGAGATACAGCCTTACCAGACTGAGAGAGCCAACCCCTACTATGAGTTCTTGCACATCCGTAAGAAGATCGAGGAGAAGCGCAAAGTGCTTTGCAGCGTTATTCCTCAAGCACCGCAGTATTACGATGAATACGTGACCTTCAACGGCTCCTACCTCCTAGATGGAAATCCACTTAGCAAACTTTGCATTCCAACTGTAAGTTGGATGTTTTTTCTTCTTTCAGCAGTTATTTTTTGATATTGTGATTTCACTTGGATATTTTATGAGCACGAATTCTGTCTTCATTGGACTCTTATGTAGTTGAATGTGAATTGTGGATTTTCCCTCATTCCAGATAACACCACCTCCGTCATTGCCTGAACCGCTGAAGGAGTTGTTCAAGCAGCAGGAAGTTGTCCGCATGAAGTTGCGTCTGCAGCACAGCATTGAACGGGCATGTAGACCTTTTTAAATGCTGAAGCTACCCTGTCCTCTTGAAACCAAACCCTAATCCTTTCAGATCAGCTGTGAAATGGTGGTTTTGCCCAGTTATGCCTGTCTCCTCTCACCGCTCTTGTGTCATTCCTTAATTTCCCCATAGGAAAAGCTAATTGTTTCAAATGAGCAAGAGGTCCTGCGTGTCCACTATCGTGCAGCAAGAACACTAGCCAACCAGACCCTGCCTTTCAGCGCGTGTACAGTTCTTCTGGATGCTGAAGTTTACAACATGCCGCAAGATGCCCAGGTATGGATGTCATACCATCGGGCTGTTTTTGGAAGACAGAGTAACTCTGAAGTGCACTCGCATTCAAATTGTGTCATCTGTATTTAATGTTACTTCATCTTTGTTTGTTAGGGAGATGATGGGAAAACATCTGTCCGTGACCGGTTCAACACCAGGCAGTTTATGTCATGGTTGCAGGATGTTGACGACAAGTTTGATAAACTGAAGGTGGGAAGGTGCTACTTAAGCTCCACAAAACAAGTCTGGGTGCTAAGCCTAACAAAAGCCCCAAGGCCCATTAGGTCTCAGTCTTTAGGAGATGAGAAGTACACTCAATCTCCAAGACCAAGTAGAGCAAAGTTAGCTTTCATGCATTCTGAGTCATATGGAAGGATGTTTGTAAATGACCTTTCCATTATATAGAAGCGTAATTTTACTTGCTGATTGTGGCTCTGGGGACTCTGTCCATGGCTTTTCACCCAGGACAGAGTAAATTACACCTTAACTATGATATTTAACAGCAGGTGCTTTCCATTTTGCTCATGACAGCAGCAGAGAGGAAATTGTTAGTGATATTTCAGTAGTAATGCACATTCTTGGCCTGAGCATAGTGTTTAATGAATGTCTACCTCTGTGTGGACTGCTGAAGGAATATTTGTATGCAGCCAAAGTTTTAACCTTTCCAGTGAGCGGTGTATGAGATTGCAAAACGCTTCATGCCTGGTTGGGTCTGCAGTCCTCTTAGCTTGTTGCTAATGGTCTAGCGCTGACCTGCTTCTCTGGCCCCTGCAGACCTGCCTCCTGATGCGTCAGCAGCACGAAGCCGCTGCGCTGAATGCTGTGCAGAGGCTGGAGTGGCAGCTCAAGCTGCAGGAGCTCGACCTGGCCACCTACAAGTCTACCAGCATCTTTGAGATCCCCGAGTTCTACATCCCACTCGTCGACGTCAATGACGACTTCGACCTAACCCCCATATGATCTGGCGTCCGGGAGTGTCCAGCACTTAATGTAGAGCAAAGATGACAGCTCACGCTGTGGAACTTACGGCGAGCCCCGGGACACTGGCCCTTCCTGTGACACACTGTCCCCATCCGAGTAGGCGAGGCAGGGCGATGCGTCCCTACCGGGACGAGTTGAAGGCACTTACACAGCAGGAGTGGCACTTATCATGAGGACTAGAGCATGAGGCCAATCAGCACCAGGAGCTGTGAGCCCAGAGGAAGGGGATCAGCGGTCAGGGACGGGCTGTCGCCCCCCCACATAATAAGCCACAGGAGTAAGGCTTTGGGTTTAAAAGGGGGGGGGGGGCTTCTATCTTAGTGTCCATACATGTACAAAATGTGTTCATTTTTTAATTTATTTTATACATACAGATTGTGCATTTGTAAATAGTTGTGTAATTATTTTTAACTTGTAAAAAAAAAAAAAAAGAAATTGATATTTTGATTGTAAAGTTATTTTGTCTTTTCTTGGACCAAAGTTGGTTTTTATAGTCTGTGTCATCTGTTTGTTCCTGGCTAATTCTGAAGCATGTGTTTGAACTTCGTTGTTTCGTTTCTTCCCTAAACTGCTGCCCCCCGCCTGTGTTTTTGACTTGTGGTTTTAATTCAGTGCATGCCTTGCAGGTTCCGCCTTCCTTTCTGAGAAACCTGCCGTGGACTGTCGTGCGATTCTGTAGGTGTCAGAGGCTCTTGGCCATTATGGTCCTGCGCGAAAGCCGCCTCTTTTTACGTGTCTGTCTAATGTTGCGCACATTAAAAAGATTAACAGCTCAATGTGGCTTCTCTGCTCAGAAATGTTACTTTTACAGTTCAGTGTGAGTTCAGAAAAGAACCTATTTTTACAACACAATGCCTTTGAACAATGGTTATAAAAATGTCTATTTTAATATTTACTTGTTACAGTATATGTACATATTTGTAATATATCATTGAATAAATTTTATTGGTCGTGAAATCGATATCGTTTCATTAAGTTTATTTTGTATCTCAGCAACAAAGTGTGCAGCTTTTCCCAAGGGACCCGCGGAAATATAATGCGCCGTTACAAATTTCACCCTTGACTCGCAACGTAAGATGATGAATATAACAAATGACTTTGCCAGTGTTTTGAACAATAATCGAAAACTAAAGCTGTTTTGCATCTTAAAGGGGTCTTTCTTAATAAGCTTTGTTTTGATCCAGCAGATGGCATCATACGCACGAAGGAGAATCGCATGAATTGCACTGGAATTTCTGAATTTGAAACCTCGGCTGATATAAAGACGGCAATGCCTACATACACTCGGTACGGATTTACCTGTCAATTTTACATTTCGCTCTTAGGACTTAGTATTGATTCTGATAACATTCGGCGAGGCATGAAGAACCAAGTAAGTTGTGAAATAAGCTTCCAATAAAAATCCCAATTAAGATAATTACTTTGGACAATAGGAATACCTGCAGGAATTTTCTGTCCGCGGGTATTCCGGCCAGATTAGTCATGCACAACCGTACTCGCTTATGAGAAACTTGCGACATACTGAAAGGGGATACAGGCAGCAAGTACATTTATTTTCAGTCCCTTATTCAAGAATTTAATCGCGGCCGCACCTTAACGTTAACCAATGACTAATTGAAACATGATATGCACAAGTCATACTATACAACTAATAATTATATAATGGCTTATACTATGTTAATGCCCAAGTGTTTCTATAGGGCAGTTCGAATTTTGTCTCTATGGACTAATAGTTAACGTCAATGAACTTTTACTAACACTAGTTAAGCATGTCTGTTTTCACAAAAGGAAGTTAACGACCCAGCAGTTAGGCAATTACCATTAAGCAGAACAAGCGCCGTGCTGAGCCGCGGTTTTGCTGATTGAAAAACCTTAACGAAATCGGCATCCACTGGAAACGTTATATTGTTAAAGTTAAGCTTCACTCAGTCACCAAGAAATTCACGCACACTTGCCCTCACGGACTAATTATGTTTTACCCTTCGATCAGTATTTTTCATCACACGGAGAATTAGCTGGGTGTATTTCGTGCATTCTTTTATTGAATTAGGCCCACATCGCTGAATTTCGTACAATTACGCAACACCCTACGAGAAGTATCGTTTAACACGTTAAAAGGGGTGCACTAAAATGGAAAGTGTTTTCTTGTGTTTTGGAATGCAATCGCTTGAGAAGACATTTAAACTTCAAAAGTTTCATCCCCTTTACTTGATTCACGTACACAAAAAAGGTGTGGATTTGAGTGTAATCGTCGGAAATGTTTGGATCTCTTCCGTGCCTTTTTCACACCAAAGGAGCACTCCCGGTGCCTGATTACCATAAATCTGATAAAAGTATCCGCACAAAGGGTCTTTAACAGGGCGTTGCATGGCCACGGGCGCCAATAGCACGATAAAAGTGTAAATATGCTGTGGTTAGTTCATCTGGCAGCAGAAACTATTTTAACTTTCAGCGTGTCAGCGAGATCAAAGAGGAGACGATCGGTTTATACTCCTACAGCATATAGGCGCGTTTCTTGCTGATACAGATGCATGCCTGACAATGATATCTGCCAATTGTTTAGTGTAAAGAATGTGTGCGTGAACTTCAGCTGCAAGTGCCTAAGTGAAGCATTCATTTTACACACCAAAAAAAGAATGGATCATGGATTGAGACCGCATAGCGCAGTGGTGTTGAGGCGTTGAATGAGGCATCCCCTCCCCCTGTGTCTGCTACCATTATCCTGGGCTTCTCACCTGGAGCGCTGGTTCTCCCCGGCTCTCCTGCCGCTGAAAATGGTTTGTATGTCTTTAAGGCGCCCCACTGCCTCACTCTCGCTTTGTGTTCAGGAGAAACTCACGCCATCGGGACAGAATATCGCTATGATTTCATTTTGAGAAGCTGCAGGAGAAGAGCATACAACGTAACCCTTGCTTAAAGATCGACACCATAGCATACATTGTCAAGGTAAGTGCAACCAAAGAGGTTTTCTAAACACGTCTCTGTTGAAGTTTTCCCTGCCTGCCCTAAGAAGTCATTTTAAACGGTGCTGCTCTGACTCTGATCCTACGCTGCGAAAACGTGATGGGAATCTCTTCGCCCTTCGTTCCGTCCCAGAATAGTTGTTTGAGGAAACGGATGGAAATGTTCAAGCATGATAAGTATTAATTTCGGTTTTGTGTTCTCAGTGCAGTATGCATGATAAAAGTGGATCGAAAACATTCCCGTTGGCTGAAGTTATATCACAAATGCCCATAAAAGAAGAGTGTCTGACTATAATTAAAACACCGTCCTGCCATTTTACAGATCTTTGAAACCTGCATTACATCGCAACAAATACTCTCTATGAAAGTATTACAAAGATTGCCGTTAGAGTACAGAGGTTACACGTTAGGTAAATATGAAGGACAAGTAAACGACTTAAGTTTTAGTATATTTTGGTGAAAGTTCGGGAGAATAAACTGATTGCTATAATATTCTTATTTTTCTCTTTTTAAATATTTTCTTTAATTGCCAAAGATACTTAGATATACGACATGTAGTACTTAGGGATGCTGGCATGGGAGGGAAATGCTGCAGGTATAATTGGTTAAATGTAAGGCTGGTAAGTGCTGAAGGGAGGGATGCCTGAAGCAGGCGAATGTTCTGGCCGTGCGGTGCAGTCTAGTGCTCTTGGCATTGCAGCATGTGTGTCAAGTCATTTATTCGCCTTTATTTCTTTGCTAACCACATGTCATGCTTCATGATTAACTTCTGATTGAAGAAAAATCTCATTTCTGCTGGTGGTTTTAGGGCTGCATCCAGTCTATATTTGGACTGACTATTGGAGGCGATGCACTACAATATAATAGCTAACTAATATCAGTGGGGCCTAATCCCTGTGCGGAACTCCATCTTCAGGCCGGGCTGTTGTGTGGCAATGCTTTGTCCTCCCCCGGTTTACACGGCTGTCCCGCTTCGGCCAGGTTGTCCGATTGCACCGGAATGAGGCCCGGCTCCGTGCTTCTTCCAGCTCTAGCTGCGCTCCTCTGCCTGCTGTCAGGATTGTCACTGGTCACCTCCTGCAACAAAGCGCTGTGTGCAAGCGATGTGAGCAAGTGCCTCATCCAGGTGAGCCCGCCCTCGGCCCGAAAGTCATCACTGCCATCTGCTAATCTTTCAATGAGAAAATATTTTTAATGAAGTTAATTATAGGGCAGGTGCACACAGCTGTCCTACAGAAGCACGTTATCGACTTAACTGCTTGCTGTATGCTTTTTCTATCTTAGCCGCCTGTGCTGACATGTCTCATTTTAAATCTATTTCTGTACTGTAGTGCAAATTAATCCTGTTTGGAAAATGTTTTGGGATTTCTTCGGAAGGAGTTGTTTTTCAGAGGTTTTGTTTCCGGACTGTCCGCAAAGGAACATAATGATTCCCCTTTAAGATCTGTGAAAAAATAAATGTGTGTCGATTGGGAGAGAAAACAAAGGAGGCGTGTACCAATGCGAATGTCTCTAGTTACACACTGGGTCAGAAAGTCACCGGTTCCGCCGGACTGAAAGGTGTGCAGATACCCACAGGAGAGATTGCAGAATCAGGCTGAAAGTGGGACCCGGTGGTGTACCATAGATGGTACACAGGTGAAAAGGCTGTGGTTTGAAAGGTGACAAAACAAATGGTCACTATGAATAACTTTATTTATCATTGCATATTTTGCAACATTACTCTAAATTTTGAAATGCTCTGGCTATAGATGAACTGTATGTGAGGTCTCTGATAAAAATGGCATGGCCTTTGTCCCTTCCTTATGACCTCACATGACCTCAGTTGGGGCTCTTCCTGTCCTTATCTTCTGCTGAATAAAGGCCATTGGTGGCTCCCACAGCCCGTGGGAGGTGGGAGACAACTTACCCTCCCCTTCTCATACCCTAAAGGCCCCCTGCAGGATGCTAATGAGTCTCTTGCCATTTAGCCTGTCTTCCAAACAGCAGTAACCCTACAAATTAGTGCATTTGTATCCGCTGGATGTTCTACCATTGTCCAGGCTTGAGGCCCCCAGAACGTGAACCTGCGACCCTCTGGATTACCCACCATGCCGTCTGCTGCCCAAATATTGAAATTGCTGTGTAGTATATATTTTTTTAATTCACCATAGGAAATTTTATATGGCATGAAATGTTTTGTTGCACATTTCTGTCAGCAGTCACTGCAGGCTTGTCTTCAGCATTGGTTGACTGTCATGACATAGCTGCGCTGTAGATATAATTCTTTGCTTATCAGAGCAATGAGCAAAGTGACAAAAGTGTGGCAGGGGAAACACGGTTATATCCTCCGCAGTTTTCACTTGTATTGCTTTGGTTTCACGGAATGTGTGAGTTGATTTCGAGTTTTACCCTGGCCGGGGCAAAAACCTCCTCCCTCACCCCCCGAATTCTGCCTTGGGGAATGACTAAGCAATTTGTGTAAATGTGTATTTTTCATTTCATATCTCCTCGTGGTGAGCACCATGTACCCCTCTTACAGCTGGCAGATTACTGGATGGGTATGTCCTGGTCTGGGGTATGCGTACTTGCCTGTTTGTTTTTAGTTCATTAATTATGTCTTGAACAATTGTAATTGTTCTAGCTTTTAAGATTTTTTTTTCTAGTAATATACCGAGTAGGAAAGCAGGATGGATGAGGAGAATCTTCCTCCTTCATTACATGGAATGCGTTGTTGTTTGTGCCAATAACAGTGACCTTCACGTATTTGTTGAAGCAGTGATCTGTGGGATGGAAATGCAGTTCAAAGTCACAATGCAGTGGCCCAGACCAGCATGCCTGTGCAGTGTGACAGAGCTTGCGGCAGTTCCCAGTACAGTGGGGATCTGCTGCCGGCCTACTGCTAGCTGTGAGTGGCATTAGCATCCTGAGGCTGCATAGTCCGCAAAGAGAGTAATCACTGTAAATGTGAAATCACCGTGCACTTACATGCCAACACAATCGGCATGTTTTATATGTAAACATGCAGGTCCTTTTGAGGGGTCTGACCATGTGCAGATTGTGACCCAGGTGGATGAATTCCTTCATGTGGAATGTACTAGCTTCCACGGGCCCGCAGTGTCATGTGATCGCCACATGGCCGCTCCCTGCAGAAAGGCGGCATGGCAGGGTGGAGGAGCGGGTACTTCAAAGGCCTGGCTATTTACGGGCCCACAATGTCATGTGATCGTCACATGGCCACCTCGTGCAGAAAGGCGGCATGGCAGGGTGGAGGAGCGGGTACTTCAAAGGCCTGGCTTTTACGGGCCCACAATGTCATGTGATCGTCACATGGCCACCTTGTGCAGAAAGGCGGCATGGCAGGGTGGAGGAGCGGGTACTTCAAAGGCCTGGCTTTCATGGGCCCGCAGTGTCATGTGATCGTCACATGGCCACCCCGTGCAGAAAGGCGACATGGCAGGGTGGAGGAGAGGGTACTTCAAAGGCCTGGCTTTTACGGGCCCGCAGTGTCATGTGATCGTCACATGGCCACCTCGTGCAGAAAGGCGGCATGGCAGGGTGGAGGAGCGGGTACTTCAAAGGCCTGGCTTTTACGGGCCCGCAGTGTCATGTGATCGTCACATGGCCACCTCGTGCAGAAAGGCGGCATGGCAGGGTCGAGGAGCGGGTACTTCAAAGGCCTCACCGGCTGGAACCAATCCGGTGTCTGTTTTTGAGGAGTTGAGTCTGTGTTGGTTTTAGACTTGTACTGAGTTGGCTGCAGGCCAAGATTTGCAGCTTTGTCCTTTGGGTGAAAAATGTCCCTGGGGCAGCAATGTGTTGGTGTTGCGGCTGGTGGGGGTTTAGATTTATGTGGAATGCAGACAAATTCTTTGTATTAGCTGCGCAGCAAGTTGTCTGGACAGCAAGGGCCAGTTCTGCCTCCTGCGTGTCATGCTTCATGTGGAATTTTTTTTTCTCCCCTCTGGTCATGGAATGTCTGCACATGTGCATCGGTGTTTTTTTCTCTCTGTCTTTTGAGGTTTGGCGTATGGGGCAGAGGTGCCCGACCCATGGAGAACCCCTCCCAAGATTCTGAAGGGGATTTTTTTTGTCTTACGAAAGAGCATTTTTGCAGTCTTAAGGAGTGTTTTGAAGCTGCATGTGGGCAAGGAAAATGTGAGCCTTTCTAACTCTGTGCTGCATGATCATATTTTCCTCTGCATATGATGCCAGCACTCGTGGTTCTCCGTCGCAGCAGACTGTGCCATGCAGCTCGGTGACGGCGGCAGCTTCTTGCGTTAGAAGCAGCCTGTTTGTGCCCCTTCCCAGGCTCCGAATCAGGTCTGAACCCAAGGGCTGTCTTTGTACCTCTCTGCCGGCCGCATTTATGATTTGATTGAGTTCTTCTTTATGTTCTTCTGAGTGCTGGTGTTGGGGGTCTCCACAAGGATGCTCTCTTCACTGTCACAGGCTGACCTCACTGACACGGGCACATTGGATTGGATGAAAGGGTGGGGATTTTCCTGCTGGTACTCATCCTCCCAATGAATATGATTTTTATGTGTGTTGTATACTGTGGAAACAAGTTCTCTTGTGTGGTTTTTGGACAGGTGACACTGATGTTTGTTCCCTGCTTGGTTCTTCTATTAATGTGAAATGACAGGAATTTTCCAGAGGCAGAACAGTCCTCCAGGCCTCGAACTTCTTAATGTTTTTTTTTTTTAATTCTTCATCCTGAGTGTAAACAGCTCCAAATAACTCTCAGCAGACATGTTTATGGTTGTGCGTGTGCGTGCATGCGCCAGACTCATCTCTCTGTGTGGCTGACAGGGTTAGCCTCAATTGCTGCTGAGCCCTCCGCCATCCTGACTTAATGGACTCTCATGGCTCCAAGTGTCCACAGGTTTGCCCGAGAGACGGGGATGATCTCTTGCATGATACCGGCGAGGCGTGTGGTTCACTGCCCCCTGCTGGCTGTGTACAGCCCTGGTGCCTTCTGCTCTAACTGCGATTCCTAACAATCTTCCTGCCTCCTTTTTATTTTTTCATTCCACATTGCATTCATGTAAATGAATAACATGCAGCAGATGGGGTCTAGAGCAGCCCCATATGTTCGTGTGGGCCCTGCGCGGTTCTGCCTCAGGTCCCAGGCGGGTGTGCGCGGGCCCTGCGCGGTTCTGCCTCAGGTCCCAGGCCGCTGTGCGCGGGCCCTGCGCGGTTCTGCCTCAGGTCCCAGGCCGCTGTGCGCGGACCCTGCGCGGTTCTGCCTCAGGTCCCAGGCCGCTGTGCGCGGGCCCTGCGCGGTTCTGCCTCAGGTCCCAGGCCGCTGTGCGCGGACCCTGCGCGGTTCTGCCTCAGGTCCCAGGCCGGTGTGCGCCGGCCCTGCGCGGCTCTGGCTCAGGTCCCAGGCCGGTGTGCGTGGGCCCTGCGCGGATCTGCCTCAGGTCCCATGGCCGGTGTGCGCGGACCGTGCGCGGATCTGCCTCAGGTCCCATGGCCGGTGTGCGCGGACCGTGCGCGGATCTGCCTCAGGTCCCATGGCCGGTGTGCGCGGACCGTGCGCGGATCTGCCTCAGGTCCCATGGCCGGTGTGCGCGGACCGTGCGCGGATCTGCCTCAGGTCCCATGGCCGGTGTGCGCGGACCGTGCGCGGATCTGCCTCAGGTCCCATGGCCGGTGTGCGCGGACCGTGCGCGGATCTGCCTCAGGTCCCATGGCCGGTGTGCGCGGACCGTGCGCGGATCTGCCTCAGGTCCCATGGCCGGTGTGCGCGGACCGTGCGCGGATCTGCCTCAGGTCCCATGGCCGGTGTGCGCGGACCGTGCGCGGATCTGCCTCAGGTCCCATGGCCGGTGTGCGCGGACCGTGCGTGGCTCTGGCTCAGGTCCCAGGCCGGTGTGCGCGGACCCTGCGCGGTTCTGCCTCAGGTCCCAGGCCGGTGTGCGCGGACCCTGCACGGTTCTGCCTCAGGTCTGTGGTGACTTATGCAGCTGTTCCAGGGTCAGGCTGAGTGTCATGACCGCCGCCGCCCACATTAGTGTCCTGGGACTGTTGCAAACAGTCCGAAGGCTCCGTTTCCTGTCCTGTACAGCTGGTGCTGCGCTGCACACTCCCCCCCCCCCCCCCCCCACACATCTGGAAGTTGACCCCCTCCCTCCCTCCCTCACACACACACACACACACACACACACATACACACACCCTGAGTGCGGTATCACTGAAGCAGATGCACTCGTCTCAGTCCCCTCAGCACTTTGCTGCCATCCCTGTAATTATCTTTCTATGCTGAGCCTTACTCGTTTTCCACTGTATACTCCTTCTCCTACCAGCACGCATCAAATATCCTTTATCTGGACTTTTTGAACACGCACAAGATGTGTGTGACACATTTCCTGTTTTGTAAGCCTGTGTATGAGTCATGACAGGTGTTTTTCTGTCTAGATGCATCTTGGCACGGCCTGGTATGTTTGCAGTGCGAGTGTCTGCTTGTGTTGACTCAGACTGAATGTGTGAGCAAAAGAGGGCCGGAATGGCCACACCCCCTGGGCCACACCTCCTCAGCTGACTTTCTTGCCCCTGCACCTCCTCCAGGAGCTGTGCCAGTGCCGGCCACTGGACGGGAACTGTTCCTGCTGCAAGGAGTGCATGCTGTGTCTGGGCAGCCTGTGGGAGGAGTGCTGCGACTGCGTGGGTGAGTGGCCTTCATCATCATCATCATCATCTTCATCCTGTCATACACTATTACTTGTTAGTATAGCTGCACAATCACATGATTATATAGCACGTGTGCAATAATCACCAGGACTTCAGATGATGGCTGTAAACATTTCTCCGGATGCCAGCGTTTTGGCACTATATGGACGTTTACTAACACCCACCATTTGGTAAGGAGTATGCCTCAAATATTAATGAGAGGCATATTGTAATGCCAATAAGTTATTAAAGTTTATTAAATTCGGTTAGCGGAGCCACATACTAATTTTGTGGTAAATCATGGAAGCGATAAGCACTGACGTTATGGTGAAGAAAAGGACAGGTCAGCAGTCACATCTTTTAAAAGAGGAGATATTTTGCATAAACATGGTAAAAAGACGTCAGTGATGTGACGCTACTTTCTGCAGTTTAAAGTCTGACACGTTTATTAAACACGAGGACAAGCTGAATATATACAGAGCCCTAACTTTCAGGCACACGTCTTGTTAATATTTTAGCCGCACTACTAATCTGTTTACCAAACTGCGTGTAAATACAGGTCTATATGGAACAAAAAGCTAGCATCTGGACCAATTTTATCTGAAGCCCTGGTGATTATTGCAGATATACATTATAATGGCAATGTGATATCGGGCTGCTCTACTACTTAGCTCTCTTTAGTACTGAGCTGACAGGCGCCTTCTCCCGTACGACCTTTATCACAATTATCTCCTGTCTATAATTAGCTCATCCCCTCTGGCCACTCGACAGCACTTGGTAGAAATCCTTAACAGGTTGTTTTAGTGCTGAAATTAGGTTTTGTACCAAATATTTGCTTAAAAATTCTGCTTATTCAATCCCTTTTTACCCCCCAGAGGTAACCATGCCAGTCTGCTTGCTCTGTGCGGCGTGCGTGAGACGCACCCACCCATGCGGTCGGCCCCTACCTCACATGCCTTCTCATGTGGTCTGTGGTCTGCTTGTTAACTTCCAGACTCCTCTCGTATCGCTCGCGTTCAGCTCTGCCCTTTATTTTATATTGTCTTTTTACAGCTAGTGGTAGGGACATCACAGTGCTGGGAAATTGGATACGGCCAGCATGCATGCAATCCCATGATGCCACGTGGCAGTACGGCGAAAGACAAGCAGTGCTGCTGCATCTTTGCAGATTGTAGCTGAGAGTCTGTCTGAGAATTTCAGCCATTTTGGATTTGAAACATTTTTACATTTTTGTTGGGACCATAAACTAAAAATCCCACATTTAATCTTTTATTTTTATATATATATATATATATATATGTGTGTGTGTGTGTGTGTGTGTGTGTGTGTGTGTGTGTGTGTGTGTGTGTGTGTGTGTGTGTGTGTGTGTGTGTGTGTGTGTGTGTGTATATATATATATATATATGTGTGTGTGTGTGTGTGTGTGTGTATATATATATATATATGTATATGTATGTGTGTGTGTGTGTGTGTATATATGTATGTGTATGTATGTATATGTATATAAATAAATTCCTGTCAAATACATGTAGACCCTGTACAGAAAGGTAATGTGTAATGAAAGGGATGAAATACAGATCATGGTCTGTTTTTGACTAGGTGAATGTAATGGAGGTCGTCTTTGATTAGCAGATTGTTTTGAATAGATCAGATTGTGTCGTCATACTGATGCATGTCTGTGAACGTCATGTTTAAGGGATGTTGATGGCGTACTTTCACTTGAAATGTTTCGACTACATAGAGCCACTTCTGAAGCTCGTAATTTGAACTGCATGGAGGCTAAATTTCTCCACGGTGAACACGGATATAATTTGACTTGCAGTGTGGTTCTCGTTAGGACAGACTTCCCCGAAATCAAACCGAGGAGGTCGGCAGCATCACGCACACACGGGGAACATATTCTCAGCCTCTCCTCCCTCCGCTGTGCTGGGCGTCTGTGCCAGCGCGTCTGCAGATGGTGGAGCTGGAGGAACTCTACAAGAGGAATTCTCGGAATTCCGGGAGTTGGGGAGCATATAAGTGTTTTGCAAAAAGGGGGGGGGGTGAGGCAGATGGGATCGTGCTGAGAGGGGCTGCACTGTGCATGGGGAGGGGAAGCAGGCCAGTGGGGTCCTGGGGGGTGGGGGTGGGGGAGGGGGCTCGCCTGGAGGCCTGAGTATGAATGAGCAGAGCAGGAAGCCTGCAGACCTTCAGGGAAGAGAAAGGATTAGCTGTGGCACCTGCCTCCATGTCCTAAGAACTAGTCCTAGCAGTGATGCTTGATGACTTCTAAATGCTCAAAGACTCGCAATGTCCTCAAATGCCTGTTATGAAGTCCCTTTGCAAAAGGTGTTTCCCCCCATAACAGGAGTAATAGTGTAGGATTACAGCCGTAGTGTTCGTCTGCTCCGACAGGAACCGTCTGACAGTCTGTGAGGTGCGTAACGGCGGCTCGTTATTTACACCACCAAGGCTCTCGCTCTGTATTTGGCTGATGTGCGGGCCGCTCCGCGGGCCCGACCGCTCCTCTTCAGTTGTGGGTTGGTAACTATGGCCCCATTCCAGGGAGGTGGGATTTTTCTAAGTGGATTTCGTGCTGTTGCTGAAAATGACAGGATTGTGGTTTGGGTGCAAATTCTGAGTGCTGGAAGAAATAAGAACATGAGGTGGGTTGTTCAGCCAGCCCAGCTGTCAGAAGGCCACTGATTAGCAGGGGACTTTGCTTTCCTGCTTTGGATCTAGCCTGCTGCAGGAACTAATTATCACTGTTTGGATTGTCACACCAAAGCTGAGACTCAGGTGCAGTGAGGCTCCTCTGGAGCTGTTAAGTAAAACAAATCTGTTTCCTTGGCCTGTCCTGTAAAATTTGCTTGGGTCCCCTGGAAGAAGGTGATGGCAGCATGGCAGAGTCTGTTGGCAGAATGCGAGTGCCTGGTCATGTCAGCGTGTTCTGCTGATGTGGGGCAGCATGGTGGAGGGTCTGTGCATGTCTTTTGGTCTAAAACTGCTGCCTTTGTTGCACCTCCATGCCCTGTGGGTGAAGAATTTGTCCAGGTGGCTTTGTTTATCTTTCCCATTACTGCGAGTCAGAATGGTTTCTCAGAAATGGCTTCAGATGTTTCTTGGTTTATTCCTGCTCTAATTGCATAGCAATGAATTGGATATTGACAGTTAGTAGCCTTTGCTGGCCTTTGGATTGTCAACTGAGGTGGCACCGCGGCCTGAGCGGCGCACTGACACTGGGCGGCCTGAGCGGCGCACTGACACTGGGCGGCCTGAGCGGCGCACTGACACTGGGCGGCCTGAGCGGCGCACTGACACTGAGCGGAGCACTGACACTCATTACTGTTACGGTTTGCTAATGTCCCTGAGTGTTTGCAGTTAGGCCTCAAATTTACATCACTTGGGAGTCCCTGTTCTGTGTTCCTCTGAGACCAAGATATCTCTGTTCCTAGCTGCTCTAGAAACACTTATTTTATAGCTCGTTCTGAAGCATGTGGAAACAAAAGGTTAACTTAAGTCAGTAAGGTAAATAATTAAGGAAGTCATGTGCAGAATGGAAACCTGTGAAAGAATCCGGGATTGCCAGTGGCAGACATGGGCTGCTAAAATACTGTGGATTAGCTACGGATGCTTTCATGCCTGCTTAGAGTGGACAAGTGGAAGTGGGAAACACACAGGTGGCTTCTGTTGTATGCTTTTCAAAGAACCATAACATCAGTACACAATGTGCGTAACCTTCACACCATGATATAAAGTGCTCATGCTGGACGCCCTTCAGGTATCTGTCCTAGGACTGCCCTCTGTAGCCTGTCCTCTTTGGCCTTGTCTCCACAGGCATGTGCAACCCAAAGAACTACAGCGACACTCCACCCACCTCCAAGAGCACCGTGGAGGAGCTGCACAGACCCATTCCGTCTCTCTTCCGTGCCCTCACAGAGGGCGATGCACCCATCAACATGATGGTGGTCTCCTTCCCGGTGGCCGAGGAGCTCTCCCACCACGAGAACCTGGTCTCCTTCCTCGAAACGCTCGACGACGCGCACCAAAATGTCTCATTGCCTGGCAACAGCATTCATGCTAGCTATGACAGCACTCGAGGTACGAGGCCATCCCAGCCTGGTGTCCATCTTCAACCGGCATCTGAAAAACAGACAAAAAACCTTTTGTCTTAAAATATATTTGCAAACACCACTGTAAAGAGAGGACACACACCCAGTAAAATACATGAATAAATAAATAAATAAACTTGGACTTTCATTCTACAGTTTGACCAAAAGTTCTGCAGCTGTCACTGATGTGAGGGCAGCAAATCAAGTGTCTGCTACAGGAGTTTCCTGGGAAAATGTTAAATGGACAGTTAATGCCATAAAGCCCTTTGGCTGTTGGGTGCTTGCAGTCTTCTGAAAGTGCGCCATGCAGAAAGGCATGTCACTAAACGGGCACTCTGCATCTGCTCTCAGATCAGGTCTGGCGTAGCATGCTGTCCTGCTTGATTTGGATCTCTCCAGCCTTTTATGTCTGCAGAGAGAGAGACAAAGCAGGGGAGTTGCACAATTACCAGACCTGCCAGAGCATATGGTGCCCTCAAGCACACTGCAGTCTGACGTTTTGTCTTGATCAGATGCAGGTCAGCTGATTTGTGTACCACCTCAGCAAGCAAGATGATATATGGGAAAAGAAGCACTCCAGTGTGCCTGTACTCATACTTGTGCAAATAATAATGTAATTTTTCCATGTATTTTTCACCACAGATAACCTGTGCACGGTGGTGTACTTCGACGACTGCGTGTCCATCCGTCAGTGCAAACTGTACTGCGAGTCGATGGGCGGCTCCAAGTATCGCTGGTTCCATAACGCCTGCTGCGAGTGCATTGGACCCGAGTGCCTGGACTATGGCAGCAAGGCCGTCAAGTGCATGAACTGCCTCTTCTGAGGGCGGGGCCTGACTCCTGGGGGGGGGATATCCTGAGGTAGAACTACATGCTTTAGGTGCCTCAATATTACTATGTAAAATATTTGCCCTTGCAAAATCTTTTTTGTATTTTTTTCCATTTTATTGTAAATTTTAGATTTTTTTAAAATAGGTTTCTACCAGAGAAGTGTTTATCTGCAGTGTCTTGCTTATCAACCCCTACAGTCTCCACCCACACATGATCTTGGTGGTTTTAGGGATTCTGTTATTGTATGTAATGGAAAGGTATTCTTAACATATGGCCGATGGTGCATCATAACATCTTTGTCTTTCATCAGCCAGCATGCCTTCATGTGGTTTTAATGGTTTTAATTATGACATGTGCAGGACAGCCGTGACCTGACCTAGCAAGAGTGATCCTATCCCATAGCTTATTTGGAGATGTGTTCATTTGAACCTGCAGTGAAAAGTAGTGTCCGGCTTTTATTAGACAGCTCCAACTGTGTTTCTTCTTCCAGCTGTTGTGGCTCTGACGATGGCCATTAAATGTCAAGAACATTTGGTTTAGTTTATACAGTGATGACCAGCAAAGAGGTGGATCCTGCAGAGGAGGGAGGGAGGGAGGGAGGGAGTGAAGCACGGGTCAGCCAGCTGCCTGAGCGCCTGCGTCAGCAGCCCTGTCTGGCTGCTGAGCTCACGCCACACACTGCGATGTAACTGGGGGGCCTGTGCTTCTATGCTGCACTGCACGCTCCGTTGTGCAATTTTATCTGCATGCTGCCATTTTATTCAGCCTGTCTTCGGGATGCCCTGCACAGACTCATGACACTCCCCCAGTGCTGGGAAGTGCATAAAAGGCTCCTTGTTTGCAAAATGCTTTGGAGGAATCCAGCTTTGCCATCAGGGTTACTCTGCTTGCTGCTGGTAGCTCCTAAGCAGAACGTGTAAGGAATTGGGCATTTATGTAATGTGCTGTTGCGTGGCCTGCAGGGGGAAGCACCATCCTGCGATCGAGGGGATGCCGCCGGAACGCCCTCTTGTTTTGATTGGTGGGAAAAACCTCTGCAGTGTGTTCGTGCTTCAGAAATCACACTACGGTAAAGCTGAAGTTCACTGGATAACGTGGGATTTAAGACTGAACGTGATGGAACAATGAACAGATGAGGCTCTGTGAATCATTAGTCATGTCATTTAAATATTTGTGAAAAACTGTACCTTTTTTTATAAAAAGACATGCTGTGGGTAGTCACTGTATTTGCATTGGTGTGGAAATGTTGATATTTAACTCCAACAGCGCAGCATAAAATGATTGTAGAATGCACTGTTTCTTCAGTCTCTGTGCCGGGGTGTTATCAGGACAGACATGGCAACAGAATTTTAAAAAATGCGTGAACACTGACCATTTCCTGGGGAAACAAAGTACTCCTTGTATGGGCTCTGCCCACAGGTGTTTTAGCAAAGGCCAGTCCGAGTGACCCACTTATCTGCAACAATGGGGGGAGGGGTGTTGTAAATCTATAGCCTTTGCAGAGACTGTACACATGGCCTGGGTCAAACACTAAGCTGGCTCCTTTCAGTCTCGGTGACCGTGCCCAACTGCATAAGAACAGAAATGCTGCCTTTCTTTCATCTTACAGCTGCAGAGCCTAACAAAGGGACCTTTCTGTGCAGTCATGTGACCACTCCATCTTGGCACTGAGATGTCATCCATTCGGCCTTAACCCAAGTGTGTACGGCATTTAATCACCTGCTTACAGAATCAGAAGCATTTTCGCTGCAGATGGAAATAGATGCTGTGTTAAACACCACATTTCATTTTCAAGATTATTCAACAATAGTCAAAGCTGATAACTCTTCTCACCCTAACCACCCAAATGTAACTGTGCAAAAAGAAATTGTTTTAGTGTCTCAAATAATAAACATGTAAAATGTCAGTTTCTACAATGAAATGCCATGTTCTATCAAAGAAACATGAATCACAAAGTATATGCAAATTCACATCTAGGTTCTTGCTGTTTGAGAGTGGTTCACTGAATTTTTGCGATTCATTATTCACAGACACAGTCACTCTAGGAGGCTGTACCATTAAAAAAAACGTAAGTAATAAGGGTGAATGACAGCAATCTTTCAGTTGTTTTAGTGACTTGCAAAATACGGAAATGACCAAGTTTTTTTGTATAATTTTTGTTGAGAACTTTGTAGCTATATTAAAATAACTTTTAAAACGAAATCAGTTGACCTGTAAAATAAAAGGTTAAATTTTTTTTATATATATATATATATATATATATATATATATAAAAAAAAATTTAATAACATAATACATGAACGACCAGCACCCCTTCGGTGAAGATGGACTTTGTAGTCTTTTCTAGACGTGTTTTCCCGTGGTCTGTCGAACGTCATTAAGAGAGAAAACTACAAATCCCAAAATATCAACGGGGGGGGGGGCGTCACGCATGCTCTGTCGGGATTTCTCGCTACCGAAAGAGACAACAGGAAGCTTCCTATCGAAATTCATCAAAACAGGTTAGTTTGAAAACTGTTTTATATATAGTTATTCTTGCTTAAAAACGCACGATCGCGATGATCCGTGAACCGGTTTTATGATCTCGCTTCGGCCATACAGCTAAGATGTAGAGGTGGTTAGAGCGGACCTTCTGGACAGCTTGAACAGAAAGATGGGCCTGGCTATAAAAGCACAGCACAGCTTCTCATCGGCATGAACTTCTTCCCGCTGTCGATGCCTCAGCTCATATACCGGTAACCAGACATATACCAGCCCGTGGACTAGTCAAACCGATACCGGGACACCGCTAACTGTCCAGCTGATCGCCGCAGAGGCCAGCTGCCTTCGACCGTCACTCCCCACCCCCCAAGCGGCTTGTCATTCCGGCTTCCCTCGGGAAGGTTGGTTTCTTATGCACACACAGATGTGTGATTACATTTCAAGCATCAGAAATAAGCAAGATGGATTTTTTTTTCAGAGAAAGATAATTGGAGTACACCAGATGGTGAAATATGTAATATGGAGGTAGTTTTATGTCGCGGTTTAATTTATCAGCTTTTCCATGTTTAAAGAATAACCCTCACTCGTCTTTATGACAAAAAGCAGCTATAGAGGGGGCTTGTCATTACCCTTCTTGACTGAGTCTCCCCAACTGGCACCGTTTTGGTCTAATGAATAATAATTTACGATTAGTTAACGTACAGTTAAATTGTGTATTTTGTTGCCCTGCACTTGCACACCAGTCTGAATGACAGGTTCTTCTTCAGGAATGTCACCCTGGACCCCAAAACCATACTAATATGGGCCACATTCTACTCCGATATGATCTGGTTCATCGAAGCATGAAATCCTAGGGGGGGGGGAGACCAAAAAAGTAGGAAAAGAAGCATAAGCACGGATGAGCGCCACCTGCTGTCGTCGTGCAAAGAACTTAATTTAAAAAAGTCATCCAAAAATAGACGGCCCTGCGGTGTTTTCTCTTCAGAGGCATTTATTTTACTACAGGGCAGCTCGTTAGGAGTTTTTGGGTGTATTTGCAGCTGAAAAAACAGGTTGCAAAGTGTGTGGCAATGAGTAACGTGTCCTCTACAGTTCTGAGCTCTAAACCTGCTCCACATCCTTGGGGCGTTTAAGAGTTGGACCCAGGCTGCTGGTGAGGTAAAGCGTGTCATTCAAAGAGAGGTGTGAGCACGTCACACTGCAAACATCTTCGCTTAAAGGCAGCTCCTCTGTTTTTTTGCTGTTGCTTGCCCATTGTTATTCTGAAACTGAAATGACTGCTCTTTGTTAACCTGCTTTATTCAGCAGCTAGTGCTGCATGTTCACCATCATTATTCTCCAGTCTGCCAAGTGCCTTACAGACACAACTTAGATATAAAATTCAGCTATAAACTTGAGGTCACTTAATCATTATTATTTAAAATACAACGATGTGTGTTTCTTATGTAGTTCTGTTTCTATTTTCTTGTTCAATCTGAATATGACATCTTCAGTCTTTCTGATACAGATTGGTGATCAGTAATGTTATATTGGCTTTGACTAATGATGTAATTACTAATGTATGGTAAAATATTAGCTGATATTTTGTCTGAGGGTGTTTCCAGCTTAATCTGCTTTCTGGGTATTACACTGTCCCCTTGCGCACGGCTGCATGAGTGACTGCTGACCACTAATGGTACATCGGTGTGTGTTGCAGTGTGTTTCTGGGCCCTGCTGGTGCCATGGAGCAGTGATGTGCCCCTGCATCTAAGCATAGCCGGAGGACAGCAAGGCCGCTGCCGCCATGACGGAGTGCTTCCTGCCCCCCAGCAGTAGCCCTGGTGAGCAGCGGCGGGCCGAGGCCCCGGGAGGCGTGGCCCGCACACCCAGCTCTGAGGAGATCAGCCCCACCAAGTTCCCTGGCCTGTACCGCACAGGGGAGCCCTCACCTCCTCATGACGGGCACCACCACGAGCCCCCCGACGCAGTTTCGGACGACGACAAGGAGCACAGCAAGAAGAAGAACAAGTTCAAGAAAAAGGAGAAGAGAAGTAAGTATGGCTTTTAAGCTCCGCGTCCCCTGGAGCCTTGGCATAACATGCCAGTGTGCGTAGGACTCCTCTCACATCGCCTTCATCACAAGGACTAGGTTTGGGGGGTGTGAGAAGCCATGAAACAGAAGGAAAATGAAGCATTGTGGATGGTGCATTCTGTGGTGCAAACACAGTTTGATCATTCATTTTCCAGGGGAAAGTAGCTTTAAGTTGGACCAAAGATTGTATATAAACACCTTTTCAAAGATGCTAGCTGGGAAAGCCGGGAAATACCGGCATTTATGTGATTCGTCGCTGTTCAAATCAGTTGAATAGCACATTTTCACAACATTACATTGTCCCAAAGCACTTTACATTATCCCTGCCCAAAGCCCCCAATGAGCAAGCCAGAGGCGACAGTGGCAAGAAAAACTCCCTAGAAGGAAGAAACCTTGGGAGGAACCAGACTCAAAGGGGGAGCCCATCCTCCAGGGGGCAGCAGAGGAAGCCCTAAGCCTAACCAGACTCAAAGGGGGACCCATCCTCCAGGGGGCAGCAGAGGAAGCCCTAACCCTAACCAGACCCAAAGGGGGACCCATCTTCCAGGGGGCAGCAGGGGAAGCCCTAATCCTAACCAGACCCAAAGGGGGAGCCCATCCTCCAGGGGGCAGCAGAGGAAGTCAGATGAGCAAGATGATGAAATCCTAATTTACACAGTTCAAATCTTAAGATTTAAGGGGGGCAGGCAGGTAAGTACATGCAGGTGCTGGTGCTGCTTCAGATTGCAGGATGAACAGTGGTACAGCCGCAGAGAAGGAAGGAGAGACGTCACAGGGATGGGTGGGTAGGCCGGATGGACATCACAGGGACGGGTGGGTAGGCCGGATGGACATCACAGGGACGGGTGGGTAGGCTGGATGGACGTCACAGGGACAGGGGTGGGTAGGCCGGATGGACGTCACAGGGATAGGGGTGGGTAGGCCGGATGGACATCACAGGGACGGGTGGGTAGGCTGGATGGACGTCACAGGGACAGGGGTGGGTAGGCCGGATGGACGTCACAGGGATAGGGGTGGGTAGGCCGGATGGACGTCACAGGGATAGGGGTGGGTAGGCCGGATGGACGTCACAGGGATAGGGGTGGGTAGGCCGGATGGACGTCACAGGGATAGGGGTGGGTAGGCCGGATGGACGTCACAGGGATAGGGGTGGGTAGGCCGGATGGACGTCACAGGGATAGGGGTGGGTAGGCCGGATGGACGTCACAGGGGAGGGAGGGCCAGTGGGGAAAGGGCTGACCTCCCGTCTTCCATATTGTTTCATTCATTACCCCTTATCCTGTGCTTGCGTGCTTTTGAGATTGGGGTTGTGTTTTAACCCTCCACTCTCTCCATTTTTTGTTTTCCTTGCCTAACAAGCTGAGGGATACGCCGCCTTTCAGGAGGACAGTTCAGCAGACGAGGCTGAGAGCCCATCTAAAATGAAGCGCTCCAAGGGCATCCACGTATTCAAGAAGCCCAGCTTTTCCAAGAAGAAGGAGAAGGACTTTAAGGTGAAGGAGAAGCCCAAGGAGGACAAGGCCAAGGAGAAGAAGTCCAAGGACCTGACAGCAGCGGACGTGGTGAAGCAATGGAAAGAGAAGAAGAAGAAGAAGAAGCCGAGCGGCGAGCTGGAGCCCGTCCCCGCTGAGGTGCCGTCACGCCGGCCTGTCTTCGGAGTGCCGCTGGACGAGGCCGTGAAAAGGACGGCGCTCTATGACGGCATCCAGCTGCCCGCCATCTTCAGGGAGTGTGTCACCTACATTGAGAATTACGGCATGAAGTGCGAGGGCATATACCGTGTCTCAGGTAGGCCGTGGAGCTCCCTGTTCCTGCCAGCTGTGGTCGCTGTGCCCCCCCCCCCCCATGCCCTCTGTGCCCACCTTCACTGTCATGTCCTACCCCCCCGCAGGGATGAAATCCAAGGTGGATGAACTGAAGGCGGCGTATGACCGTGAGGAGTGTCCCTGCCTGGAGGAGTATGACCCCCACACAGTGGCCAGCCTCCTGAAGCAGTACCTGCGTGAGCTGCCTGACAGTCTGCTGGGCCGTGACGTGGCAGCCCGCCTGGAGGAGGCCTGTGGTCGGCCTACTGAGGCCGACAAGGTGCAGGAGTGCCAGCGGCTGCTGGCCGAGGCTCCCGCCTGTGGGCGTCTCCTGCTGGCCTGGCTCATCACCCACATGGACCACGTCATTGGCAGGGAGGCCGACACCAAGATGAATATCCAGAACATCTCTATTGTCCTCAACCCCACGGTGCAGGTCAGGCCTTGCGACACTTGGAGGGAGCAAATGTACATTGTAGATTAGAGAGTGGACAGAGGACTGCATTACAAAACAGGCGAGCGTGACTGTTTCGCTTCTGTTCCGTCAAACATATGAAGGGTCTGTAATTTGTGGCTGAAACCTCCATGTGTAAAAAGCCCTGGGAACAGGTGGCTCTGTTTTTAAGGGGTTTAGGTGCTTTCTGATATTAGTGGGGGCTGTGCTCTGTCATCCGTTATCAGTACAGCCATTTCTGCTCTTTAGCCGGTTACAGCTGTGCTGCAGGATTTCCATTCACTAGGGAACATGAATAAATCCAGCTCTGCCTGTCATTGTCCGGCCTGGTTTGGCCTCACCCTTGGGTGGGGGCGCTGGAGCCGATCACTAAGATTTCCTTCAAAATGACTTATCTCATGCTGGGAAGTTCTGGCTGTTGTTCTCCAGAAAGGCTTTCTGTGTAAAAGCTTCAGAAGTGCAGTGTTGAATGTCTGAAACTGTAAGATGCCTGATTTATCCTGTCATTCAGAATGAGGGGCTCTGATCCTGTGCTGCCAGTTTGAGCCTGCAGCCGTCCATGTTATATTCGCAGAGCTAGTGATGATGAATGTCTGAGCCCCAGTCTTTCTCGCGCCTAGGGCTGCCATGATCACGAAATTGCTGACGATTAATTGCAATTATTGATTTGTCATTTTTATATATATATATATATATATATATATATATATATATATATATATATATATATATATATATATATATATATATATATATATATATATATATATATATATATATATATATATATATATATATATATATATATATATATATGTGTGTGTGTGTAACACACACACACTGCAACATATAAGTAAAAATTGATTTTGGCTTTTAAGCTGTGTAAACAAACATGCACTGGGCAGATATGACATAAATAACAAATAAGAAGTTAACCCCCTTGAGATAAACGGTTAGTGTTGTCCCCAGATCCGTACCACCTGCCTGATTTTACCTCGCACGTCTGCACTGTGCGATTTTTGGAATGACTTCTCAGTCAGTCGGTAATAAAGTAAAGGTTCTCAACTACAGCCATGGGGACCCACTGTAATTCGCTGATTTAAAGGTCATCTGAAAAACCTGCACCCACAGCAGCTTTCCTTGGCTCAGGTTCGCCACCCATGATCTATGGTGATAATGCCCCAGGATGTTAATCCCCCTGGAGATAATGCTCCGGGATGCTAATTCCACTGGAGATAATGCTACAGGATGATAATTCCCCTGGTGAGAGTGCCCCAGGATACTAATATAGTGCAGTTCTAATGCCCTGTGGTGATAATGCCCCAAGATCTTAATGCCCACCAAGCTAATGTCCCTGAATACCAATGCTCTGCAGTGCTAATGTCCCTGGATGCTAATGCTTTGCAATGCTAATGTCCCTGGATGCTAATGCTTTGCAATGCTAATGTCCCTGGATGCTAATGCTCTGCAGTGCTAATGTCCCTGGATGCCAATGCTCTGCAGTGCTAATGCCCCTGGACGCTAATGCTCTGCATTGCTAATGTCCCTGGACGCCAATGCTCTGCAGTGCTAATGCCCCTGGATGCTAATGCTCTGCAGTGCTAATGCCCCAGAAAGTTAATGCTCTGCAGTGCTAATGCCTCGCAGTGCTAATGCCCCAGGATGCTAATGCTCTGCAGTGTTAATGTCCCTTTATGCCAGAGGTTTTCAAACTCGGTCCTCGGGCCCAACTGCCCTGCTTGTTTGCCAGCTATCCCTCCCCTAAACAACTGCTGATTACCTGGATCAGGTGTGTTCAGTCAATCAGAAGCTGAAATACAGCTGGGACTTGTGTGTGTGGGGCAGGGATAGCAGGAAAACAAGCAGGACAGTGGGGCCCGAGGACCGACTTTGAGAACCACTGCTTTATGCTAATGCCCCTGGATGCCAATGCTCTGCAGTGCTAATGCTAATGGGTGCTAATGCCCCAGAATGTTAATGTTTCACAGTGATAATGCCTTGCAGTGATAAAGCCCCAGGATGCCAATGCTCTGCAGTGTTAATGTCCCCACAGTGATATTGCCCCTGGATGCTAATGTCCCCACAGTGATATTGCCCCTGGATGCTAATGTCCCCGCAGTGATATTGCCCCTGGATGCTAATGTCCCCGCAGTGCTAATGTCCCAGGATGCTTGATGAATGTGGGAGCTTGTTGCTGGGAGCTGCGGACCCTAATCTATCACCCCTTCTCCAGATTGGGAATCGTGTGCTGTACATCTTCTTCACCCATGTGAAGGAGCTCTTCGGGGATGTGCTTCTGAAGTCAGCCATCCGTCCTCTGCGCTGGTCAAACATGGCCACCATGCCAGCGCTGCCCGACACCCAGGAGAGCATCAAAGAGGAGATCCGCCGTCAGGTGAGCCTGTGCTGGCCACACTCCTCAATGGCCGGCCTGCTTTTGGAATTATGGGAGTTCCAAGTGTCACCGCTCCCCATGTGTATGGACAGGAGTTCCTGCTGAACTGCCTCCATCGGGACCTGCAGGCGGGTGTGAAGGATCTGTCCAAGGAGGAGCGTCTGTGGGAGGTGCAGCGCATCCTGACCGCCCTGAAGCGCAAGCTACGAGAGGCTAAGCGACAGGTCAATGCTGTGCTGACTCGCCACCTTTCCTCATATCACAGCTATTTCAGCTTCCTCTAATACACTGTCTCCTCGGGAACCACAGGAGTGTGAGACCAAGATTGCCCAGGAGATCGCCAGCCTCTCCAAGGAAGATGTGTCTAAGGAGGAGATGACGGAGAACGAAGAGGAGGTTATCAACATCCTCCTGGCACAGGTGAGGCAGTGTTCTGCTCTTTGTTTTGGTCGGTCCTTCTCATGACTGACCCATAATTAGTCTGACAGGATTATTGATAAGAAGCATATCAGCTTACAGCTGTTAAACTGCTAGTTAAGTTACCAGATTTATGTATGTATTTTTTGCAGATGAACAGTCAGCAGAAGTCTCATGTAAACAATGTTGAATATGCGCCTGTACAGCTTTGTGCTCCATTGTCCCACCATAGGAGAACGAGATCTTGACGGAGCAGGAGGAGCTTATTGCTTTGGAGCAGGTGCTTCGCCGGCAGATTGCCACGGAGAAAGAGGAGGTGGAGCGGCTGCGGGCGGAAATTGCCGACATCCAGAGGTCAGGGGGAGGAGCCGCAAAGTCTGCTGTTCAGCCGTTATTTCTGACAGCAACCAGACTCCATAAATGTGCTTTGAAGTTGTAGCTGAATTCTGAATGGGCACCCAGAGCACCTGCATGGTTCTGATTGTCCTGCCCTCCTTGCTGTAGCCGGCAGCAGGCCCGCAGCGAGACGGAGGAGTACTCCTCGGACAGCGAGAGTGAGAGCGAGGATGAGGAGGAACTGCAGATCATTCTGGAGGACCTGCAGAGGCAGAATGAGGAGCTGGAGGTGAGAGGAGAGACGTTGTCATGCCAACCGTAGGCCTAGAGCAGGTTTCGGGCATGCTGTCGAAATGTGTCCTCCTTTTGCCGAGTGGTGAAGGATGCACCCAGTGGATCCTTTACAGACTAACATATCCCAAGGTTCATGGCTTAGTGGTAAAGTGGGCGTGCCCCAGCTAGGAAGCAGGAGTGGCGCTTCGTGACTCAGGGGTAAGGATGGGAACAGCTGGTGGCACAAACAGAAAATGATTCATAGACCAGATTTTTTTGGGTGATTTTAACCTTCATGTCGATGATCCACTTTGTAAGTCGGCAATTGATAAAAAAAAAAAAATCTTTTTTTTTTTTTATCCATAATGAACGCTTTTAACCCCCTGGGGGCAACGCAGCGTACTTTTCATGTCTTTCTCAGTTTATATCTCACTGAAATCTTCATGTAGAATCATGAAAAAAAACGTTGGCTAAATCCATAATCTGTCGTCTTTTCAAAACGTCCATTGTCGGAAGTATTAAAGTTTTTTAAGTTAGGTTATATCAGCAAAAAAGTGAACCATGTCACCTTTCTTTGTTTTACCTGCATCGGACTTGCACGCGTGTAGTGCCACCCTCACCTGAATATCGCTATTCGCATTATAAATAGCCGTATTTCCGCGTATTCAAATCACATTTTCATGGTAATTAGATGAACAACGAAGCAGTGAAACGCGATCCAGATACATCCCCATCAGCGCCATAAAAGGGGGGGGGGGGGGTGTGGACAGGTGTCAATGGCTCATTCATACACATAAAAGTTGCTGCATATTCAATGAAAGGAGCCCAGAAATAGTGATATGAGTTCGATTTTTCTTATTTATCCAACTGAATGTTGCAACTACACTATTCAGTCATCTTCATGTAGCCAAGACTTTGGTGATCAGATATCTGGGATCAAGACAAACTTCCACCATTGCTTACTTTGTACTTTTATAATGTTTCTGCAAATGTGCCAAACTGTATTTTGCAATGTCTATATTTGATGCTAAACTACAAACTTCACATAAATCTGACATATTTACAAAGTACACTACGATTAAGATGAGTTTAATGCCAAAACAAATATATAAGAAATAATTTATTTGCCATAAATTAAGTTTATGATATTGAATGAAATGTGTGATCATGCCCCAGTCAGTGTTCCCTATCCCAAGTTCCCAGAGGGTCAAACTAATCTGTAAGTTGGAGTTGCTATGACTACGTGAAATGTAGTCACATTATAACTAACTTCGTTATCTCTGAGTTCTCCCAACGTATTAGCTGATGAGGACAACGTGGAATCGCTACTACAGACTTTTAATGATCATTGTACTGGTATTCTAAATGACATTGCTCAGCCAGCCACCGTTTGGTTATTTATGTATGGATCTGAGTCCTTCACTTCTTTCATTGCAATTTTGCTTGCGGATCTCTCTGATTTATTACCTAAGATGAAACCTTATTTCCCTTCTGCTTGTTGCCTTTGAGTCTGTAGCTCTGCTTATAGTATCAATTATAAACTGGTCCTTGCTGCAAGGGTGCGTCCCCTTGTATTTTAAACAGGTGGCTGTACACCCTCTATTGAAGAAAATTCACTTAGAGTCTTCTTTACCTGTCAGCTTCAGCCCAATTTCTAAATGACCTTTTTAGTAAAATCTTGGAAAAGGTGGCTGAACAGCAGCTGTGTCTATTTGGTGAAATGTCAGTTTCTTGATCATTTCAGTCAGGTTTTCATAAAAAGCATTCTACTGAGACAGCTCTTAGTTTTTAATGATATTTTAATGGCTGCAGACAATGGTGACTGTTCAGTGTTGGTACTCCATCTTACTGTGGCGTTCGACACACTTGATCATAAAGTTTTGATTAATAGGTTACAGAATTTGATTGGAATCTCTGGTTCTGCATTAAATTGATTTTCATCTTGCTTATCAGATGGGTCTTTTTATGTCTGGGTGAGGGGAGTCTGATACAGCAGCACTGAAAATAGTGAAGTACCTCTGGGATCTATCCTTGGGCCCCTTCTTTTTCCCTATACACACTTCCTTTGGCTGACATTATTTGGTCTCATAATGCAATGCAATTTTATTTATATAGCGCATTATCACAACATTACATTGTCTCAATGCGCTTTACATTTCTGCCACGTAAAGACCCCCCAGTGAGTAAGCCAAAGGCAACGGTGGCAAGGAAAAACTCCCTAAGAGGAAGAAACCTTGGGAGGAACCAGACCCAAAGGGGGGGCCCATCCTCCAGGGGCCGGCAGAAGAGTCAAACAAAACAAGATTATATAATTTAAGCTAATACAGGGGTTGAAATTTCAGTCTCGATGCAGGGGCAGACCGGTGCAGGCACGGGGTGCTTAATGCATGATGGCAAGATCAACAGTGGCACAGCAGCAGGGGAGGAAGGAGAGGCATCCGTGAGCCAAGGGCAGGCAGGCTGGAGGGTAGTTGCCGGAAGTGGAGGTAGTGGTCTTGCAGGCAGCAGAAGCATAAATTCCTCGATGTTATGGTTCTCCGGGCAGCACACCCCAGAAGGGGTGGGGGAGGAAGTAAGAAAATAGAGTATTAGCCAGAGTTGAGGAAACTAGAGGCAGTGCAAGCAAAATGATTGAGTGCAATATTCATCTAGGCTCCGGCAGATCTGGCTATAGCAGCATGAGAAAGAGGGAGAGACAGGCGGGAACACAGGCATGGGGACTCCCTGAACATCAGCACTCTAGTGTAAGGCCAGAGTGACAGCACTGACGCATCAGTTTATCCAAAGCCAAGGACACCGATCCCCACCCAGCTCTTCACCTCATACTGTTAGTCTAACCGGGAGTGAGCGACTAGCTGGAACTAGAACTAGGTTTCCTATACGCTAAACTATACAAGTGCGTTTTTAATCTAGACTTGAATAGCGAGAGTGTGCCTGAATCCCGCACATCCGCCGGGAGACCATTCCACAGCTGCGGAGCTCTGTAAGAGAATGCTCTGCAGCCTGCCGTAGTCCTGTCTACTCTAGGAACTAATAGATATCCTGCTCCTTGTGATCGAAGCAAGCGAGAAGGGTTGTAAGGGACCAGAAGATCATTAAGATATTGTGGTGCAAGGCCATTCAGAGCTCTGTAGGTTAATAGCAGTATTTTGTAGTCAATCCTAGATTTGACTGGTAGCCAGTGCAGGGAGGACAGTATAGGGCTAATGTGATCAAATTTTTTAGTTTTTGTGAGAACTCTGGCTGCTGCATTTTGTACTAACTGAAGTTTATGTAGGGATCCAGATGGACAACCCGAAAGGAGGGCATTACAGTAGTCCAATCTGGAAGTTATAAAGGCATGTATTAGTTTCTCTGCATCTTGAAAGGAAAGCATCTTCCGAAGCTTGGCTATGTTCCGTAGATGGTAGAATGCTGTGGTAATGCCATTTATGTGAGCACTGAAGCAGAAGTCGGAGTCTACCAGGACACCAAGATCTCTGACCACTGTTTTAAACTGAGTAGGGACGCCGCTAGGGTTGGGGTTTACAAACTTATTACGAGCATCCTTAGGACCGATTAAAAGAACCTCAGTTTTTTCTGTATTTAACATGAGGAAATTCCTTGCCATCCAACAACGAATGTCTAGCAGACAGTCGGCTAAAGAAGAGAGCTGGGATGCGTCGCTAGGTTTGACAGATAGATACAATTGTGTATCATCAGCATAACAATGAAAATTAATACCGTAATTTCTAATAATGTTACCAAGTGGTAGCATATATAGATTGAACAGTAGTGGGCCCAACACTGATCCCTGTGGGACACCATATCTTACTTTAGTGGCTTTGGATGACTCATTGTTTACATGGACAAACTGGTAACGATCAGTTAAATAGGAACGAAACCACAGGAGTGCTGTCCCTTTAATGCCAATCAATGTTTCCAGCCGGTCCAGAAGAATATTATGGTCTACAGTATCGAATGCTGCATTTAGATCCAGTAAGAATAATAGCGATATACAGCCACGGTCGGAAGCCATAAGCAAGTCGTTCATGACTTTGACTAAGGCCGTTTCTGTGCTATGATTGGGTCTGAAACCAGACTGATATAGTTCGTTAGCACTATTTTTTTGAAGAAAGGAAGACAGCTGGTGAGCAACAACTTTCTCCAGAATTTTAGAAATGAAGGGAAGATTTGAGATAGGACACTATAGACCCAAGTCACTAGGTTCAAGATTTGGCTTCTTTAGGATAGGTCTAATAACAGCCATTTTAAAAGATATAGGAACATATCTAAGCCTAAGAGATGAGTTTAACAAGTTTAACAATGTAGTGCTAATCAGTGGTGCGATTTCCTTAAGTAGACTGGTGGGTATTGGGTCAACAAGGCTAGTAGTGGGTTTGCCAGAGGAAATTAACTTAAGGAGTTCTGTCCGCACTACAGGAGAGAAACATTCAAAGGTGTTATCATTAGTACTAATAGCACTAGCACTAACAGAAGATTGGTGGTTGTGTGCAGCTGTGGGCGTGCTAGTGATGGTATGTCTAATAGTAGTTATTTTATTATTAAAAAACGCAATAAAGTCATCACTCCTAAGAGCTTCTGGGACTTGTGAGTTTAACATTGAAGGATTCTTTGTTAACCTAGATACAGATTCAAACAGGAATTTAGGATTGGTTTTGTTCTCTTCTATTAGTTTAGAGAGATACATAGACCTAGCAGTCACTAGTGCTTGTCTATACTTAGACAGGCTCTCTTTCCAGGCAGATCTAAAAACTTCTAGTTTTGTTGACCGCCATTTGCGTTCTAGCTTGCGTGAAGCTTGTTTAAGTTCCCGTGTACGGTCAGAGTACCAGGGGGCAGGTTTCTTATCTCTGTTTTATTTTCTTGAGTGGCGCTACATGATCAAGAGTGGTACGAAATGATTCCACCATGTTCACGGTTACCTGTTCAAGTTCATTTACACTTGACGCTTCAGAGGTAAGGTTGAAGGACTGTGGGAGCTGATCGAGAAAAGTTGCGGCGGATAATGAGGCTATAGAACGTCTAGTATTGTACCTCTGACCGACCTGGGGCCTTAGGGGGGTTATGTTGTATTTGAAATGCGCGGTGCGCGGTGGGTTGCCAGTCGGGTGATCGTTGAAAGCTCAGCCTTGTGTAAGTGACCTTGCAATGGTTTTAGATCAGTCTTTATCTTTTGATGCTCATATTAAATCATTTACATGATCTTGTTTCGTTCATGTAAAACAAATCTCCAAGCTCCGTGCAGTAATGTCTAGAGCTGAGCTTGTAATGCGGCTCGTTTGGACGACTGTAATGCTTTGTTTTTGGGACTGAATAAGACTTGTGTTTCCCATCTCCAAGCATTACAAAATGCTGCAGCTAGGCTTCCAATATCTTCTAGTAGAAAGTCGCATATAACACCTATATTGTCATTTTTGCACTGGCTTGCTGTTGATTTTAGGATAAGGTTTAAGTTCCTGGTGATTACCTGTAGGGCCCTGAATAGTCAAACCCCAAAGTATTTAAAGGCTCTTCGTAGCCATTATGAAACCACTCGAATGCTCAAATCTCAGGAGAAAGGGTTGTTAGTTGTTTCACGCACCAAGTCAAAGAGTCATGGCGGCCGTGCGTTCTAGTCTGCTGCCCCGAGGTTATGGAACGAACTTCCTCCTTCAGTATGTGCTACCGATTCAGTTGATTGTTTTAAACATAGTCTTAAAACTGTTTTATTTAAACAAGCTTTTGGTTAGACTTTAATTTTATTGTTATTGCATATTTTACTGTTTATGTGCTGTATGGTTGATTGCTTTGGACTTTTCAAAAGCACTTTATAAAGTTTTACTTACTTATTTTACTTACTGAGAGTGCTGTGCAGAGTGGAGGGAGAACCTCCATGTTTTTCCCAGTTGATTCTGGTGTTCATCAGGGGTGTGTTCTTGCTCCTACTCTGCTTGCATGCGCTGGGTATTGGTCCAGCGGCTGTGGGGCATCTATTGGTGAAGATAGATTCACCAATCTTGACTTTGCAGATGATGCTGTGGTCTTTGTGGAGTCAATGGAGGCTCTGATCTGTGCTCTTGAGAGACTTAGCGAGGAGTCTGAGTGTCTGGGTTTGTGAGTGTCCTGGATAAAAACAAGATCCAGGCCTTTTAGTAGTGTGTCTGTCTATGGAGAGAATGTCGACATCGTCCAGAGGTTCACTTACTTCAGCAGTGATGTTCATGTCTCTGGTGACTCTCCCTATGAAGTAAGTAGATGGACTGGGAGAGCTTTATGAGGTTATGAGGTTGCTGGAAAGGGATATGTAGTACTTATCATATCTTTGTAAGAGGACAAAGGTCCAAGTCTTCAGTGTCCTGGTACTCCCTGGACTGGACTCCTTCGACACTGTCTCTCTTCGGAGAATCCTTGGGTACTGCTAGTTTTACTTTGTATCGAACGAGCAGTTGCTAGCGGAGTCCCGAATGAGGCACATTACCTGCACTGAGAGGGAGTGTCAGGTACGTCACTACGGCCATGTGGTCCGATTCCCTGAAATTGATACGTCTCGCAGGATCCTCATTGCTGGAATTCCGAATGAGGCACATTACGTGCACTGAGATGAGTGTCAGGTACGGCACTACGGCCATGTGGTCCGATTCCCTGAAACTGATCCGTCTCGCTGGATCTTCATTGCTGGAGTCCTGAATGAGGCACATTACCTGCATTGAGAGAGAGTGTCAGTTACGGCACTACGGCCATGTGGTCCGATTCCCTGAAACTGATCCATCTCGCTGGATCTTCATTGCTGGAGTCCCGAATGAGGCACATTACCTGCATTGAGAGGGAGTGTCAGTTACGGCACTACGGCCATGTGGTCCGATTCCCTGAAACTCATCCGTCTCGCTGGATCCTCATTGCTGGAGTCCCGAATGAGGCACATTACCTGCATTGAGAGGGAGTGTCAGTTACGGCACTACGGCCATGTGGTCCGATTCCCTCTAACTGATCCGTCTCGCTGGATCCTCATTGCTGAAGACCCGGGCAGCTGGACCAACCTAAGGGGATATCCATGTAATACCTGGTTGTGGCAGACAGATGGCCATTTCTGGAGAGTGGGGCTGTATCGCATGTTGGCCTGGGGGGGGCGGTCACCAACTGGGATCCCGAGGCATTTCATTGTGTGGTGGTTGGGGCAACATGCTGTACCAGTGGATGCTCCCCAGCCTCACCTGATTTGGCGTTAAGATCATAAGAACATAATAAATTTACAAACGAGAGGAGGCCATTTGGCCCATCAAGTTCGTTTAGGGAGAACTAACTAATAGCTCAGAGTTTTAAAAATCTATCTAGCTGTGATTTAAAGGAACCCAGGATTTGAGCTTGCACTACACTAGCAGGAAGATTGTTCCATACTCCAACTACAAGATGTGTAAAGCTAATTTCCACTTATGGCCATGAATGCTAGTATTTAAACTAATATTGAAGTAGCCATTTGGCTGAACAGCATCCTGACCTGTTAGAATCTTAGGCGTTTGATGACCTGTCAATCTGCTCATCCTGCAGAACAAGAACACGCACCTGAATCAGGCCATCCACGAGGAGCAGGAGGCCATCATTGAGCTACGCGTGCAGCTCCGCCTCCTGCAGTCACATAAGCTGCAGCAGGAGCAGGTGGCGCAGTCGGTGCAGGCAGGCCAGCCGTCGCAGCCAAGCCCCGAAGCCCGGCCTGAGGAGCCTGGCAAGCGCAGTGCCACACAGCCCGCAGTGCCTGCAGGTGACTCTCCAGCTCCCTCTAATGGCAAGGTCACCAAGGAAGTCCTGAAACCTTCACCCAGCAAGGACCGCTGGGAAACTAACCTGTGAGTCATTCCTCCCGGCTGTCCTGGCCCTGCATCTGTGAGGGGGGGGCATCATGAAGCACCTGGACAGGCACAGAGCGGACCAGGAGCACTTATGCACTATTCCCCACCCAGCAAAAAAAAGCACAGCAGAGGACGGGCACCATGCAAGCTGTGATGTGCAAGCTTACCCAGCGCTGCAGTTGCAGTGGGACATGTAAAGGTGCCTTGGAGTACGGCCAGGGAACTCCAGTCAATGTCCTGTCTGTGTGACTTCTGGATGTGTGGGGAAGCTTGGATTATTTCACTTATTGAATATGCGCATATATAGATATACATACACATATATAAATATATTACTCATTTATTTTTGTGAAGTATTGTTGTCGCTTAGCTGTGTGTGAATCCAGCGCCAGGCCCACACTTACGAGCTGCTGGATCAGTCCCTTCGGCTTCGGCACCAGGCCCACACTCCCGAGCTGCTGGGTCAGTCCCTTCAGCTTTGGCACCAGGCCCACACTCCCGAGCTGCTGGGTCAGTCCCTCCGGCTTCGGCACCAGGTCCACACTCCCGAGCTGCTGGGTCAGTCCCTTCAGCTTTGGCACCAGGCTCACATTCTTGAGCTGCTGGGTCAGTCCCTCCGGCTTCGGCACCAGGCCCACACTCCCGAGCTGCTGGGTCAGTCCCTCCGGCTTCGGCACCAGGCCCACACTCCCGAGCTGCTGGGTCAGTCCCTTCGGCACCAGGCCCACACTCCCGAGCTGCTGGGTCAGTCCCTTCGGCGCCGGCACCAGGCCCACACTCCCGAGATGCTGGGTCAGTCCCTCCGGCTTCGGCACCAGGCCCACACTCCCGAGCTGCTGGGTCAGTCCCTCCGGCTTCGGCACCAGGCCCACACTCCCGAGCTGCTGGGTCAGTCCCTTCGGCACCAGGCCCACACTCCCGAGCTGCTGGGTCAGTCCCTCCGGCACCAGGCCCACACTCCCGAGCTGCTGGGTCAGTCCCTTCGGCATCAGGCCCACACTCCCGAGCTGCTGGGTCAGTCCCTTCAGCTTCGGCACCAGGCCCACACTCACGAGCTGCTGGGTCAGTCCCTCCGGCGCCGGCACCAGGCCCACACTGCCGAGCTGCTGGGTCAGTCCCTTCGGCACCGGCATCAGGCCCACACTCCCGAGCTGCTGGGTCAGTCCCTCCGGCGCCGGCACCAGGCCCACACTGCCGAGCTGCTGGGTCAGTCCCTTCGGCACCAGGCCCACACTCCCGAGCTGCTGGGTCAGTCCCTTCGGCATCAGGCCCACACTCCCGAGCTGCTGGGTCAGTCCCTTCGGCATCAGGCCCACACTCCCGAGCTGCTGGGTCAGTCCCTTCAGCTTCGGCACCAGGCCCACACTCACGAGCTGCTGGGTCAGTCCCTCCGGCGCCGGCACCAGACCCATACTTACGAGCTGCTGAGTCAGTCCCTCCGGCGCCGGCACCAGGCCCACACTGCCGAGCTGCTGGGTCAGTCCCTCCGGCGCCGGCACCAGGCCCACAGTGCCGAACTACTGGGTCAGCCCCAGCTGGGTATAATGTCAAGACACTGAAGCACGAGGACCAGCAGCTCTGCCATGTTCAGTACATGACAGCCTGTCCCACAGAGACACCCCCCCCCCCCACAGTATCTGGTCTCTCTTAGAAATTCCCCAACATCTACACAGTAGTAACTTTGTTTATTAAAGAGGTGATGGCTTGATTGTCGATGGTTCACTTTTATTTTTTTTATATGACCTTTTCCAGGTTAAACATATAAAAAAATAATCTTAAGACATTATGTGTTGAAAGATGGTTTTGAGGCTTTTTTTAATTATGAAAGATGCCACTTTTTTGACACCATTTGTGTAAGAATCCCATAGGAAACCCTGTTTCTAAGGGCACATTCCTGGTGTGACCATGGGGACAGTCTGTGACTTCTGGTGCTACATGTGGGTCCAAGTCTCACTCTTAGATTTGGGTGTAAGCTCTTCCATACATGCCGTGTGTTGGGGGTGAATTCTCAGTGACCCTGTCTCTTTGACTGGTCACACAGTCACACCTCCAGGCTTCTTTGCTCAGGTGGATGTCACCCTCAGCCCGACCGGAGGTCATCCAGACCGCACATTTGTGGAAATTCTACCCTTTGCTAACACAAGTGTATTTGGATGGTGTGTTTGAAATGGTTACTGATGGGCTTGCTCATCATTGGGCTTATTTTCGTGATGTTTAGAGGTTTTCTAGCTTGTTTGCAGATGGAGTGATATTGAGAGGAATAAAGTGCTGATGTCTGAATTGGGGTGATTCTGGCTTGGAGTCATTCAGGCACATGTGTGATCACCACCCTGCACGTTAAGAGTGGAATGAAGACCGGACTCCACTGGGGCTTACTGCCTAACTCGCCAAATATTAAAACAGCAAAATCTTACACTGATAGTGTAACAAAAAAAAGAAAGTCAAGTTTTTCCTAAATGCATTGTCATAATGTGGAAGCGAAAAATTTATCCCCAAACGACCCTCTTGTATCTTAGTTATTTTTCTGTCCAGAGCTAAGTCCGTAACTCAGGGTTGGTAAGGTAAAATCTTCTTTATTACTGAGATGATGCAAATTAGCACGACAGAGTGCTCCGCAACCCGGGTGCTTGCACACCCCTCAAAAGAAAAGTGCTCCGTTACATACTTTCAAAAGCCCCCCTTTATCTTTCACAATTGGTCACCATATGGCACCACATACGGCATGTCTGTCCTTGAATTTCCTCTTACAACCTCCAGTCTTGCTTATCAAATACATACATAATGATTACATGATTGATTAATTACTTCATATTTTATTGTTGCATATTGCCTGTACTGACAGTGGTTATATAAGTGTACCCATGATATCCTATAATGACGGGAAGTACCTCATATTATTAGCTGAAATGAGAAACAGAATAAGAGCAGGGTTTTACCCTCCCAACTGCTCATGTGCTGTTCACCGTTATCATGACAGCCTTCCCTCACAAGCCCAATAAGAGCAGGTTTTTAACCTCCCTACTGCTCATGTGCTGTTCACCGTTATCATGACAGCCTTCCCTCACAAACCCAATAAGAGCAGGGTTTTACCCTCCCAACTGCTCATGTGCTGTTCACAGTTATCATGACAGCCTTCAATCACAAGCGCAATAAGAGCAGGGTTTTACCCTCCCAACTGCTCATGTGCTGTTCACTGTTATCATGACAGCCTTCCCTCACAAACTCAATAAGAGCAGGGTTTTACCCTCCCAACTCCTCATGTGCTGTTCACCGTTATCATGAAAGCCTTCCCTCAGAAGCCCAATAAGAGCAGGGTTTTACCCTCCCAACTCCTCATGTGCTGTTCACCGTTATCATGACAGCCTTCCCTCACAAGCCCAATAAGAGCAGGGTTTTCCCCTCCCAGCTGCTCATGTGCTGTTCACCGTTATCATGACAGCCTTCCCTCACAAGCCCAATAAGAGCAGGGTTTTCCCCTCCCAGCTGCTCATGTGCTGTTCACCGTTATCATGACAGCCTTCCCTCACAAGCCCAATAAGAGCAGGGTTTTACCCTCCCAACTGCTCATGTGCTGTTCACCGTTATCATGACAGCCTTCAATCACAAGCGCAATAAGAGCAGGGTTTTACCCTCCCAACTGCTCATGTGCTGTTCACTGTTATCATGACAGCCTTCCCTCACGAACTCAATAAGAGCAGGGTTTTACCCTCCCAACTCCTCATGTGCTGTTCACCGTTATCATGAAAGCCTTCCCTCACAAGCCCAATAAGAGCAGGGTTTTACCCTCCCAACTCCTCATGTGCTGTTCACCGTTATCATGACAGCCTTCCCTCACAAGCCCAATAAGAGCAGGGTTTTCCCCTCCCAGCTGCTCATGTGCTGTTCACCGTTATCATGACAGCCTTCCCTCACAAGCCCAATAAGAGCAGGGTTTTACCCTCCCAACTGCTCATGTGCTGTTCACTGTTATCATGACAGCCTTCCCTCACGAACTCAATAAGAGCAGGGTTTTACCCTCCCAACTCCTCATGTGCTGTTCACCGTTATCATGAAAGCCTTCCCTCACAAGCCCAATAAGAGCAGGGTTTTACCCTCCCAACTCCTCATGTGCTGTTCACCGTTATCATGACAGCCTTCCCTCACAAGCCCAATAAGAGCAGGGTTTTCCCCTCCCAGCTGCTCATGTGCTGTTCACCGTTATCATGACAGCCTTCCCTCACAAGCCCAATAAGAGCAGGGTTTTCCCCTCCCAGCTGCTCATGTGCTGTTCACCGTTATCATGACAGCCTTCCCTCACAAGCTCAATAAGAGCAGGGTTTTCCCCTCCCAGCTGCTCATGTGCTGTTCACCATTATCATGACAGCCTTCTCTCACAAGCCCAACAGATAAATTCCCTCTTCCCAATTAGGACAGTTCCTTGACTGGCACCAGCATGTGTCCTCCAGCATACAGCATGTCTTCTCCAGCATACTGATTTTCACCAAAACAACAACAAACTCTGGCCCGAAGCCTAGTGCAAAGTATTATTCCTACATCCCCAAATGTAACAACATCTTCTTGCCTAAGGCCTAAGACAAAACATTAATTCCATAAGTCCCCCTACCCCAGTAGCATTTTTCCACAGCTGCAGGGTGATGAGCATTATGCTTTGTTGGTGATGGACAGGAATGTGATTTCTTTGTAACGGTACCACAGACAGGGACATGCAGCCATCAGTCCAGAGGTAAACATGTGCATGTTTTTCATGTCTGCAGGATGGTGTGGGCAGGTAGTGCAGGGTATCGTTGTGTCGGCGTGGCTGGCCTTGCCTATCCCGCTCACTGCCACCAGGCACCACAGTGGCCCAGAACGTGCGCTGGGACATTCTGTGAGTCACTGCCAGCTGGCTGCGCAGATTTTGTCAGCAGCAGTGGCATGCATAGGAGATGCCATGCATGGTTATGGCTTCCATGACTGACTCAGGAGGCTCTGTGTGCCTTTGGAAGGTGTCAGTGAAGAGCAGCCTTTATGTAGCCGGTGAATGTGACGGGCAGCTCACCAGAACAAACCGTAGCTGAGCAGCTCCAGAACTATAGCTGCTTTGATTGATTCACACTAAGGTGGTGCTTATTGGGATAAAAGCTGCAGTGAAGAGCATCCGTGAAACGTGGGAGCAGTGGTTCACAAATCCATAGAAACAAGAATTCAAGACCATAAACAAATCCTCAGATGCTGTTGCCTCCATCTAGTGGTGTCACTGAGTGCTACATGAAATTCATTGACACCCCTTAGCTTCCAGCTTGTCTATTGCAGGGCACAGGTACACAGTCAGCCCCACTGCATACAGCAGGGTCGGGATATCAGCCTATTGCAGGGCACAGGTACACAGTCAGCCCCGCTGCATACAGCAGGGTCGGAATATCAGCCAATTGCAGTGCACAGGTACACAGTCAGCCCCACTGCATACAGGAGGGTCGGGATATCAGCCTATTGAAGGGCACAGATACACAGTCAGCCCCACTGCATGCAGCCGGGATGGGATATCAGTCTATTGAAGGGCACAGATACACAGTCACCCCGACTGCATGCAGCCGGGATGGGATATCAGTCTATTGAAGGACACAAATACACAGTCAGCCCCACTGCATGCAGCCGGGATGGGATATCAGTCTATTGAAGGGCACAGATACACAGTCACCCTGACTGCATAACCTTGGTTTGCGAAGGGGGCTGGAGTATCCAGGGAAATCCAGCATAACCCAGGAGGACAAGTAAGAGTAGTAGTAGTAGCAGTAGTAGAGCTTTATTATTATCTCAACCATATACGTTAAAGCACACAGTGAGATGAAATAACGTCCTCCTGGACCAAAGGTACAGCACAACAGGATAACAGCACACTGAGGCAGAGACAAAGACCTTTGGGGGGGGGGGACACATCAGGGAGGCTGTGACAATACAATATACATTATACAACTATAGACTATGAGAAGCAGTGGAAATATTATGCCAGTATAGTTAGTGTGAATGTGTGCTGCTGTGCAATTACATTGTGTAAATATGAGCAATTGTGCAAGTATGCAATGAGAATAAAACATGTGTTCAGTATAAGGGGAGTTAAGGAGACAGTCCAGATTGGAAGGGGGCAGCATAGTGTTCAGGAGCCGGACTGCTTGGGGGAAGAAGCTATAGCACAGTCTAGCAGGCCTGCTCCAGATGTTGCAGAATCTTCTTCCAGATGGAAGGGAGGTGAACAGTCCATGGGAGGGATGGTAGTGGTCGGCCGCGATGCTGTTGCTGCTACCAATCATGCGCTCAGCTGTCTACACAATCCTCTTAAGGGCTCTGTGGTCTGAGGTATGGCAGTTTCCATACCAGACTGTAGTACAGCTAGTCAAAACACTCTCGATGGTGCCTCCGTAGAAGGTCGTGAGTACAGGTTTGGGTTCAGTCAATGCAGAAAGTGCAGGCGAGGCTGGGATCTTTTTGTTAGAGAACTGTTCTTGATGGTCCAGGAGAGGTTCTCTGTGATATGAACACCAAGGAACTTGGTGCTCTTCACTCTCTTGACTATGGCACTATTGATGCAGAGGGGTAGGGGTCAGCCTTGATCCTTCTGAATTCAGCAATTAACTCTTTTGTCTTACCAACATTAAGAGAGAGACTATTGTCCTTGCGCCAAGACCAGCCGTCCAACCTCCTTTCTGTCCAACCTTGTCACTGATGAGACCCATCACTGTGGTGTGTCTTCTGCAAACTTCATAATGGAATTCATGCTGGAACTGGAGGTGCTGTCATGGGTCAGCAGCATGAAGCAGGCTCAACATACAACCCTGGGGGGCACCTGTGCTCAGCGTGATGGTTTTGGAGCTGGTGTTGCTGATCTGGACCATCTGGGGCCTCTCGGTGAAGAAGTCCAGAATCTAATTGCAGGTGGAGGTGTTCAGTCCAAGTAAGTCCAGCTTACTGATCAGCTGTTGAGGTATGATGGTGTTGAATGCTGAACTGAAGTCGATGAATAGCATCCTCATATGTGAGATCACATACGGTACGTGAACTGCAGTGGGTCCAGTGTGGGGTAGGAACTGGGTCTTGATGTGGCTCAGGACTAGCCGCCCAAAGTACTTCATGATGATTGGTGTAAGTGCTACTGGGTGGTAGTTGTTAAGCTCTGAAACTGTAGCCTTATTGGGAACAGGTCTCATGGTAGTGGCCTTGAAGCACTGTGTGAAGACAGCCTGGATTAGGGAGGTTTTGAAAATGTCCATTAGGACATCAATCAATTGGTCAGCACAGTTTTTGAATGATTCTATATGTATGATAATGGAATGTTAAGAACATAAGAAATTTACAAACGAGAGGGGGCCATTTGGCCCATTAAGCTCATTTGAGGAGAACTTAACTAATAGCTGAGAGTTGTTAAAATCTTATCTAGCTCTGATTTAAAGGAACCCAGGGTTTTAGCTTGCGCTACACCAACAGGAAGACTATTCCATACTCTAACTACACGCTGTGTAAACAAGTGTTTTCTCAAATTCAGTTTAAAATGTTCTCCTGCTAGTTTCCATCTATGGCCATGAGTTATAGTATTTAAACTAATATTGAAGTAGCCATTTGGCTGAACAGCATCCAGACCTGTTAGAATCTTATATACCTGGATCATGTTCCCCCTTAGTCTCCTTTGCTCGAGGCTGAACAGATTCAGCTCAGTTAACCTCTCCTCATAAGACATTCCTCTAAGACCAGGAATCATTCTCTTATCCCTGCGTTGCACCCTTTCCAATGTAGCAATGTCCTTAAGGTATGGTGACCAAACTTGTGTTCAAACAATGTTCTAGGTGGGATCTTACCAAGGAATTGTATAATTATAGCATCACCTCCTTTAACTCCACACACCTAGAGATGTAACCTAACATCATATTGGACATTTTTATTACTTCCCCACACTGGTGAGAGTGGGACATGGAAGCATCAACATACACACCGAGGTCTTTCTCATAATCAGCTACCTTTATTTCAGTGGAACCCATAAAATATGTTTATTTTATAATTCTGCTCCCTGCATGGATTATCTTAGATTTATCTATGTTAATTTTCATCTGGCAGGTATCAGCCCAGTTGCTAATTAAATCAAGATCCCTAACCCTATATCTACTGTGAACAGCCATGTACAATATCATTAAACTCATTTACTATATCAATTTAATTTTCAATTATAAGGCCCTTACTATCCTGCAGATGAGTGATTTTAGCTTTTAGAGTTATTTTGGAGTTAAAATATTGGAAGAAACTTTTACTGTCATCCTTAGCCTCCAATGCAATCTTCCTTTCTACATTCCTCTTAGTGAATCTAATGTTATTTTTTAACACAACCTGTAGACCCTAACCCTAACCCTCTGCTTTATTTTGAAATCGTTAGTTAATTTCCATTTGTGGAACAGAGCCCTTTTCCTCCTGACTTTATTCTTATTTTCCATAGTAAACCACCTTGGCTGCAATTTCCTAGATTTAGTTTTGCTGGAAACCGGTGCTTTTAAAAAATTCCCATGCCTCTACAACCGTTTTGCTGTTTAACTCCATCCAGTTTACGGTTTGTAGTTTCTCATTAAAGTTAGCCTTCCTAACATTGTATATTTTTGTTTTGGACTTCGGACACTAAAATTAACCACAAATTTAATCATGTTGTGATCACTACCGTCCAGTGGTTCTAAAACCTCTAATTTTCCAACCCTATCCTGGTTATTAGAAAAAACAAGATCAAGAGGGGCTTCTCCCCTGGGTGGGGTATTAACAAACTGAGTAAAACAATCCTGTATTAATTCCACCATCTCAAGTTCATTTATAGAAGAGCCAGAGACTGTGTCCCACTGTATCCCAGGGAAATTAAAATCACTCATAACCACCACATCATTTTATTACTCATAATCCTGATACCGTCATATAACATTCTGCTTTCCTCTGCAGATACAGTATTACATGTATTACATTCGTATAAAGCACCTTGGGGTACCTGTTGTGAAAGGCGCTTGTGGAAGAAATTTCTCGAAGTCGGATGTTTAAGTGTTTGATAAACTTTATTATCCGATGAACTCAAAGGGAACAGACACTCAGCAATCATGCGTCTTGTATTCTGCTCCCTGAACAACAAATGTATACATCTCTTATAGCCAAAAATACAGTCATCAGACAGTTCAAAGAAAAGGATCAGGTGTCTGTAGACACCAGGCACTTCTGCTTATTGAGGCTTATCAGCACAGAACAAGGCAACCTGAACAGAATTTTCCTTTGCAGTTTCATACTGAGTAGAGTTAAATTTATCCAATTACCCAATTACTTTTATGTCACTTCCAGGTCATGCTGACCTCGGCCCTTGCTGAGCAACCTGCATTATGGCAAACGTTAGTCCCTTCATAGAAAATAGAAATCCCTTTACTTAAGCAAGCTTGCATTAGTACATTGTGCTTGATACATCAGACTGATTAGAGTGAGGTTGTATTGTTTCAATTATTATAGGTAAATCCACAGCACCATTATTCCATTATAATTATAATAAGTTCCATTACTAATTACTGATTAGATATGTATATATATTTGCATAATCATGAATTTCCTATCACGCACTATATAAAACTTGAACTGAATTCAATGAAGGAGGCTGCGAGTATCTCTTTATAGCTGCACTGTAGACAGTGTGGAAACCATATAACGCGCAGTAAAGATGTGGGATTTCTTGTTCACTGGACCATCTCAGCAGTACTTCGTAAGCATTGTTTCTGCATGTTTCCTAACATGCTCACACTGCTGTCTCTCCAGCTGTGTTTGAGCTGGTAATGATAGCTTTTTGACATCAATCACTGTACTTTGAAATTCTTACCTTTGCTTGAGTTTGAATTCTCTTTGAGAGCTGTATGTAGTCAGCTTTTGTATCTAGCTTGCTGTCAGCTTTTCACTTACACACCAGTCCACTCAAAATCACTGAACTTGGAAATTAAACGATGAAACTCAAAACTCAATCATAAATTTATTTACAATATTTGCAATACAGATGGCAATGGCAAAAGAAGATATAGGTAAAGATTGTTTTGTTCTTTGGCAGTTTTATGGGGGAAGCCGTGCTTCCCGGGGTCTTAGGCCTGGAACACACCAGCTGCTGACGTGTTTTGTGCCTGCGACACTGCTACTGCAAGCCCTGTGGTAATGACCATCAATAATAAAATTTTGAAGTTAGAAAAGACTGTAAAGTTAACCAGTTTGAAACAGCATGCAGTCGCATTATTTTTGTTTACCCTCGTTCAGAGCAAGGGAGCGCACCTGAACACTACTGCTTCCTATAATGTTATCTTACCAACGTAATTATAGGCTGCGCTGGGTCTCTGCTCTAACACACAGTACACATGTAATTTTACCAACGTAATTATAGGCCGCACTGGGTCTCTGCTCTAACACACAGTACACATGTCATCTTACCAACGTGATTATAGGCCGCACTGGGTCTCTGCTCTAACACACAGTACACATGTCATCTTACCAACGTAATTATAGGCTGCGCTGGGTTTCTGCTCTAAGACACAGTACACGTGTCATCTTACCAACGTAATTATAGGACGCACTGGGTCTCTGCTCTAACACACAGTACACGTGTCATCTTACCAACGTAATTATAGGACGCACTGGGTCTCTGCTCTAACACACAGTACACATGTCATCTTACCAACGTAATTATAGGACGCACTGGGTTTCTGCTCTAACACACAGTACACATGTCATCTTACCAACGTGATTATAGGACGCACTGGGTTTCTGCTCTAACACACAGTACACATGTCATCTTACCAACGTGATTATAGCCCGCACTGGGTCTCTGCTCTAACACACAGTACACATGTCATCTTACCAACGTAATTATAGGCCGCACTGGGTCTCTGCTCTAACACACAGTACACGTATCATCTTACCAACGTAATTATAGCCCGCACTGGGTCTCTGCTCTAACACACAGTACACATGTCATCTTACCAACGTAATTATAGCCCGCACTGGGTCTCTGCTCTAACACACAGTACACGTGTCATCTTACCAACGTAATTATAGCCCGCACTGGGTCTCTGCTCTAACACACAGTACACGTGTCATCTTACCAACGTAATTATAGGACGCACTGGGTTTCTGCTCTAACACACAGTACACGTGTCATCTTACCAACGTAATTATAGCCCGCACTGGGTTTCTGCTCTAACACACAGTACACGTGTCATCTTACCAACGTAATTATAGCCCGCACTGGGTTTCTGCTCTAACACACAGTACACGTGTCATCTTACCAACGTGATTATAGCCCGCACTGGGTTTCTGCTCTAACACACAGTACACGTGTCATCTTACCAACGTGATTATAGCCCGCACTGGGTTTCTGCTCTAACACACAGTACACATGTCATCTTACCAACGTGATTATAGGACGCACTGGGTTTCTGCTCTAACACACAGTACACATGTCATCTTACCAACGTGATTATAGCCCGCACTGGGTCTCTGCTCTAACACACAGTACACATGTCATCTTACCAACGTGATTATAGCCCGCACTGGGTCTCTGCTCTAACACACAGTACACATGTCATCTTACCAACGTAATTATAGGCCGCACTGGGTCTCTGCTCTAACACACAGTACACGTGTCATCTTACCAACGTAATTATAGGACGCACTGGGTCTCTGCTCTAACACACAGTACACGTGTCATCTTACCAACGTAATTAAAGCCCGCACTGGGTCTCTGCTCTAACACACAGTACACATGTCATCTTACCAACGTAATTATAGGACGCACTGGGTTTCTGCTCTAACACACAGTACACGTGTCATCTTACCAACGTAATTATAGCCCGCACTGGGTTTCTGCTCTAACACACAGTACACTTGTAATCTTACCAACGTAATTATAGCCCGCACTGGGTTTCTGCTCTAACACACAGTACACATGTAATCTTACCAACGTAATTATAGGCTGCACTGGGTCTCTGCTCTAACACACAGTACACGTGTCATCTTACCAACGTAATTATAGGACGCACTGGGTTTCTGCTCTAACACACAGTACACGTGTCATCTTACCAACGTAATTATAGCCCGCACTGGGTTTCTGCTCTAACACACAGTACACATGTAATCTTACCAACGTAATTATAGCCCGCACTGGGTTTCTGCTCTAACACACAGTACACATGTAATCTTACCAACGTAATTATAGGCTGCACTGGGTTTCTGCTCTAACACACAGTACACGTGTCATCTTACCAACGTAATTATAGCCCGCACTGGGTTTCTGCTCTAACACACAGTACACATGTAATCTTACCAACGTAATTATAGGCTGCACTGGGTCTCTGCTCTAACACACAGTACACGTGTCATCTTACCAACGTAATTATAGGACGCACTGGGTCTCTGCTCTAACACACAGTACACATGTCATCTTACCAACGTAATTATAGCCCGCACTGGGTCTCTGCTCTAACACACAGTACACATGTAATCTTACCAACGTAATTATAGCCCGCACTGGGTTTCTGCTCTAACACACAGTACACATGTAATCTTACCAACGTAATTATAGGCTGCACTGGGTCTCTGCTCTAACACACAGTACACATGTCATCTTACCAACGTAATTATAGCCCGCACTGGGTCTCTGCTCTAACACACAGTACACATGTAATCTTACCAACGTAATTATAGCCCGCACTGGGTTTCTGCTCTAACACACAGTACACATGTAATCTTACCAACGTAATTATAGGCTGCACTGGGTCTCTGCTCTAACACACAGTACACGTGTCATCTTACCAACGTAATTATAGCCCGCACTGGGTCTCTGCTCTAACACACAGTACACATGTCATCTTACCAACGTAATTATAGCCCGCACTGGGTCTCTGCTCTAACACACAGTACACATGTCATCTTACCAACGTAATTATAGCCCGCACTGGGTTTCTGCTCTAACACACAGTACACATGTAATCTTACCAACGTAATTATAGGCTGCACTGGGTCTCTGCTCTAACACACAGTACACATGTCATCTTACCAACGTAATTATAGCCCGCACTGGGTCTCTGCTCTAACACACAGTACACATGTAATCTTACCAACGTAATTATAGCCCGCACTGGGTTTCTGCTCTAACACACAGTACACATGTAATCTTACCAACGTAATTATAGGCTGCACTGGGTCTCTGCTCTAACACACAGTACACGTGTCATCTTACCAACGTAATTATAGCCCGCACTGGGTCTCTGCTCTAACACACAGTACACATGTCATCTTACCAACGTAATTATAGCCCGCACTGGGTCTCTGCTCTAACACACAGTACACATGTCATCTTACCAACGTAATTATAGCCCGCACTGGGTTTCTACTCTAACACACAGTACACATGTAATCTTACCAACGTAATTATAGGACGCACTGGGTCTCTGCTCTAACACACAGTACACGTGTCATCTTACCAACGTAATTATAGGCTGCACTGGGTCTCTGCTCTAACACACAGTACACATGTCATCTTACCAACGTAATTATAGCCCGCACTGGGTCTCTGCTCTAACACACAGTACACATGTAATCTTACCAACGTAATTATAGCCCGCACTGGGTTTCTGCTCTAACACACAGTACACATGTAATCTTACCAACGTAATTATAGGCTGCACTGGGTCTCTGCTCTAACACACAGTACACGTGTCATCTTACCAACGTAATTATAGCCCGCACTGGGTCTCTGCTCTAACACACAGTACACATGTAATCTTACCAACGTAATTATAGCCCGCACTGGGTCTCTGCTCTAACACACAGTACACATGTCATCTTACCAATGTAATTATAGCCCGCACTGGGTTTCTGCTCTAACACACAGTACACATGTAATCTTACCAACGTAATTATAGGCTGCACTGGGTCTCTGCTCTAACACACAGTACACATGTCATCTTACCAACGTAATTATAGCCCGCACTGGGTCTCTGCTCTAACACACAGTACACATGTAATCTTACCAACGTAATTATAGCCCGCACTGGGTTTCTGCTCTAACACACAGTACACATGTAATCTTACCAACGTAATTATAGGCTGCACTGGGTCTCTGCTCTAACACACAGTACACGTGTCATCTTACCAACGTAATTATAGCCCGCACTGGGTCTCTGCTCTAACACACAGTACACATGTCATCTTACCAACGTAATTATAGCCCGCACTGGGTCTCTGCTCTAACACACAGTACACATGTCATCTTACCAACGTAATTATAGCCCGCACTGGGTTTCTGCTCTAACACACAGTACACATGTAATCTTACCAACGTAATTATAGGACGCACTGGGTCTCTGCTCTAACACACAGTACACGTGTCATCTTACCAACGTAATTATAGGCCGCACTGGGTTTCTGCTCTAACACACAGTACACGTGTCATCTTACCAACGTAATTATAGCCCGCACTGGGTTTCTGCTCTAACACACAGTACACATGTAATCTTACCAACGTAATTATAGGCCGCACTGGGTTTCTGCTCTAACACACAGTACACATGTAATCTTACCAACGTAATTATAGGCTGCACTGGGTCTCTGCTCTAACACACAGTACACGTGTCATCTTACCAACGTAATTATAGCCCGCACTGGGTTTCTGCTCTAACACACAGTACACATGTCATCTTACCAACGTGATTATAGGCCGCACTGGGTCTCTGCTCTAACACACAGTACACATGTCATCTTACCAACGTGATTATAGGCCGCACTGGGTCTACCAACGTAGTTCACCCCAGATACCACAGATCCCTGTGGCCTTCCCTGCCCCCAGCTGATTCACCACCCGTGCAATCTCAGCGACATCGGGTGGTTCACAGCAGCTTTGAGAACCGCAGACCCAGAGATATCCAACATCCTAGCTGGAGGGTCAGCTTTAAACAACTGCTCAAAGTAACCAGCTCAGCAGGTCACACTACAGTGTCGTCCGTAAGGACCGTCCCATCACCCGCCCTGTCTGCAAGTGACAGATATAATACACTTTGTACATGTACTTTATTGTTGATGACAATAAAGAGTAACCTTAAGTCTCTGAGGAAAGGATCCAGATGCGTGTAATGTTTTGATTCCTCTGTAAACAGGACGTGGGTCACCTGCTCACAGATTCCTCTAACAAACGCCTCCTTATTGGCCCTGAAATCCGTCCTTCTCAGTTCCAGGTACAATCACAACATAATTATGGTGACTGACAGCGACTTCACCTGTTTCCTCCAAAGAACCCATAACGTGACCAGCAGGCACAGTGGGTTGATTCAGCTGTGAAATACCAAGCCCAGCATCTTCTTGTAGTTGCAACCACAACTGTTTCAACTAGTTGTGGAAAGTATCTGGAGGGAGGGGATCCTGGGAGTTTGAGTTGAAAACAGTGAGCATACCATTTTAACAGCACTGGCAAGGGCAAAGGCACACTGGATCAAAGCGTATATGTCTTCATATTCATAAATAAACTGTAATGGACACAGCTGCATATAATTACCAAAGAAAATCTGACAGGTTAAACAAAATAACTCACTACTGTAAAAGTCTAATTTATTATATTTCAACCGTGTTAACCAGACAAGATGTAACCGATTCAATTTTTCAGTTACTAGAAACCAAATAGCTGTTCCAACTGACAGATATAAGTTAATTTTCTAACAGTTGCTTGCCTCTCAATGCAAAAAGAGCTTCTGTATTATTTTGTTTTCTCTAGGCACTATACACGTAGTATCATAGATGGCTCCTTTATTAAAACTTCAACATGTGCATTTCTAACTAAAAATACAGAAGAATTATTTAAAAAACAATATATTTTATGGTATTGTACGATATTATGCGGATCCTGTGCCGCCTCGAACTACTTTGCTGCACTTAGCAGCCAGGCGCCGAAGTGGGAAAAACCGCAATCTGCTGATTTGTGTAATTTTCTAGATTTGTCCATACTTTCAACAAGCAAGAGCTTAATTAGATATACAAATAACGGTTCTCAGTTGAGTGTGGTTACTTTAGTATTAGCTGGTTTGGGGGAGAAACAGCACCGATAGATGAAGTTATTCCCGAAAATCTCATACGCCAAGCTCCCAGCCCATCAGGCGCCACCCTATCGCGCGGCGTCCAAAGTCGGCCCTTATGACGAAAATTACGTCACAATCGTCGCGAGCGCTGACGAGCTGCCGCGTCCTCTGAAGTAAAAAACAGCCCTTAAAAGTTTTTAATGAAAGAACAATGACTCCAAAGCGTGGCTCGTCATGTTGTCTCTATGGTCGCAGTGTCCGAACCCCTTAGCGTTAAAAAACGCAGAGGTCCGAGCGGGACCGAGGGGGTGCGGCGTGCGCGTCACGTGAGCCGCCGACTGCCCTCCGGAGTGCTGCGGCCGCTTCCCGTTATCCTGGGGAGGGGGGACAATGAGGCGGCGGTATGGTTAGGACTCATTTTCTGTAACAGAAAACGTTTATGTAAGCAAAAGAGCATGGCCAAGAATTAACGACGGGGAGACACCGTGGCAGATGATGCTTAAGTTAACTTAAAAACCATGGCCATAAGGGAACTGAAAGTGTGTCTCCTTGGGGTAAGTGAAAGAGTTGAAACAGAGGATTCTTTATCAGTTTTTCTGTCGGCGCTTCGGAATCGCCCCAGGAGACAGAATACGAGAAAAAACAGCGACTCCTTTATATTAGTACGTCGATGTTGTGTGATTCATTACTTTTTTAAAAAATATCCGTCTCCAGAAAGCATAAGTTCAGTCCAGTTTCTGCGGTATGTGGTTTTAGAAATCTGCGTTCTTACTGCTGGGGTTCTGTGCATTCCGGTAGCCGTGTTTATTTCATTCGGGTCTTAGACCGTTAAATGTCACCGATGGCATATATTTTAATTTACTTGCTACTTTTCGCTTCCGCTTTCGGGGTTGTTGTGCCGTTTGAATACCTTTTGGCATTATCCACAATGACGTCACCGCCGGGCCCGAACGGTACTTTGTTCTTTTCCGTGTATCTGAATTAAACTAAAAAGATGTTATTTTACAAAGTATGAAAAATGCTAATCGAATGTAACTTCCATATGATTTGGAGTTACATTTCGGATTTAAGTTTGTAAGTTATTACTAAAGATTAATGTAGAGTAATATATTATTTTTTTGCAGGATACAGGAGTTGGTAAATCGAGTATTGTGTGTCGTTTCGTACAAGATCATTTTGACCACAATATAAGTCCAACAATTGGGTAAGGAAAATGTTTTCTTCTGTTTTTTTTTTCTTTAACGGGAGCAAAACATATTATTGTTATTCTGAACTCTCGATGTTTAATTTATGACTCAGTATTTAGCTGCTTTTTGTTTCGGCCTTCACAGAGTTTTCGTGTTGTGTAAATAAATTCACTGCGCATTTCCGAAATATCGTAGCAAAACACGCAAGGAATCCGTTATATGTTTATTATAATGGTCTCTATATGCGGCAGACAGCATTCTTTCTGCGCATCAGCTGTGCATTTTCCTTAAGCTCCACCTTAGTTCATGTCTACCTAATTATGTTACAAAAGAGAGTGCTTATGTAGTTATGGCCAATCTAGAGGGTAGCACTACAAAACAGACGATGGACAGAGTAAGATCTCATGATAAATGTAGGGTTGGGGTTTGATTTAAAAAATTACCTAATTAATTGCATAGTTTTGTGTCTTTAATCACACCTAATATTAAAACTTAAAAATTTTATACGTCTATATTCTCTAGTTTTTTTAAAATAATATGAAGACATACTCTAATTATACGCCTGTCGATTTTGTTTCTGGGCTAATGATCAGTTTTATATTTATATCTGCAATAAAGTTCTTCTTCATTTCCAGGGCAAAAGTTACTGAGATGAGGAAAAAAATGAGAGAACTAACAAAAACATACATTTTATCACACACATTTCTTGTTTATTTTGGGTTACATGCAATGAAGTTGAAAGATTTCAAACATTTTTTTGTTTGTTACTGATTTTTGGATGCCAATTTGGGGAAAATGGTAAATATATATCAAATCAAAGCAACAAATGATATAATTTTAGTATACCAAAAAGGTTAAGGGAATGTGAGTTGCCCGATACAAAACAAAAAAACACTGTAATTCACCATAACTTTTAAAATTTTCTAATTCGTGAGAATGACCCATATTTCATCTGTTTAACTTGTAATGTACAGATTATTCATCCATCCATCCATTTTCCAAACCGCTTATCCTACTGGATAAGCCTATCCGGAGCCTATCCCGGAAGCAATGGGCACGAGGCAGGGAACAACCCAGGATGGGGGGCCAGCCCATCACAGTGCAGATTATTCATTTACAACAAAAATTCTCCTTGGAAGCAAGTACAACCAGAATGTTGATGTTTTTAAAAAGGGTTGATGAACAGATGGCAGTTAATGGCATGTACCACATGTACAGTACAGGCCAAAAGTTTGGACACACCTTCTCATTCAATGTGTTTTCTTTATTTTCATGACCATTGGTAGATTCTCACTGAAGGCATCAAAACTATGAATGAACACATGTGGAGTTATGCACTTAACAAAAAAAGGTGAAATAACTGAAAACATGTTTTATATTCTAGTTTCTTCAAAATAGCCACCCTTTGCTCTGATTACTGCTTTGCACACTCTTGGCATTCTCTCGTTGAGCTTCAAGAGGTAGTCACCTGAAATGGTTTTCCAACAGTCTTGAAGGAGTTTCCAGAGGTGTTTAGCACTTGTTGGCCCCTTTGCCTTCACTCTGCGGTCCAGCTCACCCCAAACCATCTCCATTGGGTTCGCGTGGCTGCCGCGTACGTTTTCCCCGGCCACGCGTGGCTGCCGCGTACGTGCCTCCCCGGCCACGCGTGGCTGCCGCGTACGTGCCTCCCCGGCCACGCGTGGCTGCCGCGTACGTGCCTCCCCGGCCACGCGTGGCTGCCGCGTACGTGCCTCCCCGGCCACGCGTGGCTGCCGCGTACGTGCCTCCCCGGCCACGCGTGGCTGCCGCGTACGTGCCTCCCCGGCCACGCGTGGCTGCCGCGTACGTGCCTCCCCGGCCACGCGTGGCTGCCGCGTACGTGCCTCCCCGGCCACATGTTCAGTCTAAAATCTGATTTTACCTCTGAATTCTGGGATTCAGGAAGCAATATTGTGATTAAAATCTATGCTTGTACTGCTCTTCCATTGGAGTAACAAAATACTGCATGCAATCAAAGAAATAGCATGTTATGACTAAAGTGCAATGTGTTAGCATGATAAATTCCCCAGCCCCAAATATAATGTGGTGTAATATAAGGACATATTTTGTTTGTAGCACAACGAAGTTTGACATTAGTATATCAAATTAATGGATGTCATTCTCCTTGGCTGTATTGGTGGTAAAAACTCATCTGAATGGTTTTCAGCGCATCTTTTTTGACCAAGACTGTTCCTTGTGGAAATGAGCTTCACAAGTTTTTGATTTGGGACACTGCAGGGCAGGAGAGGGTAAGTGTCAGCTTTAGGGGTGTAATCACATAGTTCCTGTGCATGAGGTACGTTCACGGATCCTTACTGGCCTGAACTGCATTCATCACTGGCTAATCTTGTCCTTTGTGAATGCAGCTTATACTGCCTAACTGCCAATAACTGTGCTGCTTATCTTTCCTGTGTCACTCAGCTGGAGAGTCACATCATGGGCTGGCCTTACAGTAAGGAAGGGGTGCTTCGGCATCCCACCAAAATGTCCAGCAGGTCACAGACCACTTTATTTTTATTCAACATTGTAAAAAGCCTTTAGCCCAGGATAAGATTTGTCCTCACCAAACTCACGGCTCAGCTTGGCGTTAAAACCAAGACACCTGGTCCACTATGGGCCAGATATGTGAGACCAAGTATGCAACTCTGCTGTGACAGTGATGTTGTAAGACCCACTCCTGACTTCCTCGCTGGAAGGCTCTTACCTGCTGAACGTTAACCCTAAAGTGAGTTCTATGCAATATGCCAGTCTTGCTCATCTTGAGGAAACGCCTGTTATTATGTCATGTTAAGCTTTTGCTCTTCTGTGCCTGTTGCTGCATGACTGTTCTTCTGTTTTCCATTTGCAACATTTCCTGTCTGTATTTCTGAGTCTGCACAGTGACTTATTTGCCATGTACTAATAGTGAACATAGGCTTCGTAGCAGAAAAGCATCAATATATACCTTAAACTTGTAGATTTCTTAGCCTTTAAAATACAGTGACTTCCAACAATATGGATTTTGTCCTTCACTGTAACAGTAAACACTTTATAATGAGTCACGTGTTGTTATATATTGATATATTTGTGTGGGTATAACACATAGTGCATGTATTTATATCAGTGAGTGATTTGATTTTTTTTATAATCAGCAAAAATCTTGCATTACCTAGTTACATAACAGCTGCAAGAAAAACAAAATTGATTAATCTTGGAATACATTTTGATGGATGAACACACGTTTAAGAATCACTGTGGTGTACTGTCAGTTTGCTTTAAACGGCCTTCAGAGTGAATGGATGAAAGTGCCTGAAACTTATCTGAAGCTGCAGAGTGTTGTACAGAATATGAAGCTTGGAGAGTGACAGAAGATGAAATGCTGCACTCTATTGTAAAGCGAAGGTCAAATATCAGACTAAGGCCCTGCAGGTTTGGGGCTGCGTAATTCTTTTTGATATGGGGACCATCACTCACTGTTGACTGGGAGAGATAAGGGGGAGGGAATGCTTCTCATTTTTGTGTCTTTTTTAGTTCCACTCCCTGGCCCCTATGTACTACCGAGGGTCAGCGGCTGCTGTCATTGTCTACGACATCACAAAACTGGTAAACTCTACAGACTTACCTCAAACAATGACACCAGATGATTGGGACACAAATCAGTAGCAGAAGGATCTTTTCTATTGTTGAAATTACTGAAGGTCTTTGTGTGTGTGTGTGTGTGTGTGTGTGTGTGTGTGTGTGTGTGTGTGTGTGTGTGTGTGTGTGTGTGTGTGTGTGTGTGTGTGTGTGTGTGTGTGTGTGTGTGTGTGTACCACCTGATACACCAGCACTCATGCAGACAGTCAGTCTGCAGCAGGTCTTGCATGTCCAGAAGGAGGAAAGAAGCCCACTGGATGCAGTAAACTGTAACATCAGCTGGGTTCAGTCTACTTAATTTACCTCTTAGCACAACATAGAGATTCCACAAATTAACTTCATACTCGGATGTGTTGTGAGGTGATCTTTGAATCAGATGCAGATGTTCATTTGAGCAGGAAGACGAAAAAAATATCCCAAGAGATGTGATGTGAGCATCTCAGTAACAAGCAGCTGATAACTGTCTGATTGATCTGCAGAAACGAAAGCATTTCTATACAAAGTCAGGCAGAAAAAAGGGAGTTAAATAGTAAAGAAGTAACTGCAAGTAGTCTGATACTGACTTAAAGTTACTGTCCCACATGTCCATTGCCAGGACTCCTTTCAGACACTGAAAAAATGGGTGAAGGAGTTGAAGGAGCATGGTCCTGAGGACATCATTGTGGCTATAGCGGGGAACAAGAATGACCTGAGCGATATCAGGTACGGTGCTCATATCTCTGAAGGGCTTGCTCCATCCTACGGTGCTCATATCTCTGAAGGGCTTGCTCCATCCTACGGTGCTCATATCTCTGAAGAGCTTGCTCCATCCTACGGTGCTCATATCTCTGAAGGGCTTGCTCCATCCTACGGTGCTCATATCTCTGAAGGGCTTGCTCCATCCTACGGTGCTCATATCTCTGAAGGGCTTGCTCCATCCTCTATCAATTATCTCTGCTGTAGTACTTAGAAGGCAGGAGCTGCAACCTCTCATCATTGCTGCAGGTTTGCTACTAATTAGTTGTAAGATGTCAGGGTCATTTCTGTGGTTCCTGAGGACTAATAGAGCTGTGTTTTTATGAAATCTAATAAATGGCTTGTGTTTTTTTTATTTTATTTTTTTTGGGGGGGGGACCTGGGCATTCAGTAATCACACCTGCCATCTAAAAACTACTTAACATTTATTATCTGTCAGTGATCAGATTATAAGGTCCAAAACAATCAAACATTTGTGAATAATAGAGAATAATGTTTACCTGAAGGGAAAAGAACAGGTTGTCAGTCATCACATCGGTACAAATTTGCCAAGTGCAAATTCAGTCCTAATTTATGATTCTTTTCACAGAGAGGTTCCAATGAAAGAAGCCAAGGAATTTGCAGAGTCTATTGCTGCCATTTTCATTGAAACCAGCGCTAGAAATGCCGTCAATGTCGAGGAACTCTTTCAGAAAATCAGTGAGTATTTGCCAGCTACTTCTGGCCTATCCAGCATTAAAATGTTTACAGAATGTGAACAAACACAGTTCACGCGTAAATCTTAAGTTGTAATAAACTGTAACTAAAAATTTCAGGCCGGCAGATCCCACCTCTGGACCCTCAAGATGTAGAAAGCAACGAATCCTTTAAGCTGACACGGCAGCCGGCGACAGTGCACAAACGCTGCTGCTAGTGAGATGGGCCCGGGGGAGTGAGACCCCCCCCCCCCCCCCCCCCCCCCCCCCCCCAGCTCTTTTAAAGCCTCTTAAGCACATTACACTCTGCAGCAAGGTGCACTGGGCCAGTCAGTTCCCTGTAGAGATTCCTAAAAGAGGAGGGGACCCAGCATTAGATCAGACTCAATATCAGCAAACATTCCATGAAACATCCATCCTATTTATAACACATTCACCTTAATTTAACAGAAACTTCATTAGGATTCCTAATTAGACTTGATCTCCCTATAGCCTGTATGAACAAAATTATGAACAAAGATGTGTGTGTCTCATGTTTTGAATGAATTGCACCCTATCGATAAGAAACCTCTTATTATAGAGCTATGACTTTTTTAATTTAAATGTAAAAAATAACCTTGATAACATACATTTATATGTTGGCAGTGGAATTAAAAGCTGAAGTTTAAGAAACCAGTTGTGTCCAGAACCAGACCAGTATTTTATCTGTTATTTTTAAAATGAATAGGTACCCAAGTCATATCATAAGGGCTGTTTTCATCTTTGTGCAGAGTTACAGAATATACGTTTTTCTTACCTTTAATTCTTGTAAAGATACTTCACAGGAATATACGCGAGCTGATAATGTGCTTTGCAGTGATAATGAAAACTTACATATTTTCCAGTGTATCTTGCTGGCTAGTTCATTCCAGGGTTGCATTGAGCTTAGTGGCTAGCAATACCAAAATTAAAGGCTTTCCATTCAGTCTGTCTTTATATATACATTCTACATGAAGATGACAGTCCTTCTCATTCTGTGACTGTACACTCAATTGCACTAATATGCCTTTGGGTCATTCTCACAAACTAAACGTTAATGTCATGAAAAAAAGTTAAAATGAAATACAGTGTTTATTTTTTGGGTAGAACTATTGACATCACCTTAACTTTTTAGGTATATTAAAACTCATTATTGCTCCGGTTTAATGATTATTTTAGCATTTTGCTCAAATAAGTAGCCAAAATATGACTAACAGTTTTATGATCAAATAAAAATAAGATGGTTTAAAATCCTTCAAATTTATTGAATGTTACCCACAATAAACAGTTTGTATGATCAAACATACATTATTTCTTCCGTTAGTTTTTTGTTTCTCAGCTCGTAAATCTTGCCATGGCTTTGATGAAATACTTTTATTACAGAAATAAGTGCTATTATAAAACTGATTATCTGTCCCAGAGTTTAGATAAGTCTTGTATAATTTGAGTCTGTCTTCAAAATAATTTGAAAAATTATGTAAGTTACAATAATGAGTTTGTGAGAACAGCCCCCTTCCTTCCAGTTTTGGTCAGATTTGATATCCTGCTCATTTTCTGTTTTGTCCACTTAACCCATAAAAACAGCTAATTCTTCTGTCATTGTTACTGCCTCTCCTGGTACTATTTCAACAGTGTTTACAGCAAGGTCACCCATGTTAATGACCACACTTTAACTATATGTTAACCTTTTTAACCTAGGTGAGGTAAATCCTTATAATGATTTAGTCATTATAAGATGAGTTAAATAATATCTAGCAAAGTCAGTAAGGACTAGAAGAGATACAGATTTTAATGTCAGTGCCATACATTTTCTATTTCCATTGACCTAGACAGAATTGCAATACATTTCTAAAATACTTCTGAGGCTACATTAGTCAGATTTTAAAAGGACTGGCATCCAGTTAAACTCATAACAGTTTGATGAACACAGCTGATAGTACTCATCTATCATTCAATCCATTTTTCAGAAAAAAATCCTTTGTACAGGTAAAAGAATTGATCATTTATTAAGTAAAATGGAATTTAAGGTGCATCAGTGGATATAATTGAAACAGTCCAGGATAGTAACAGGCCTATGCTTTCACCCTAAATGTGAGTGAGCATGGCAGGGCTGTGCTGGCTATAGACACACTACAGCCCAAGCAGGGAGCCTTTTCCAGGAAATCAGGACACTCTTCCAGTTCCGATTGCCTGATGACCTAAAGTCTAAAGAAATGTGGAGATTCCTCCTGCTATGATGTAATGTTTTTTATGGCATTGTCAATACGATTGTAAAAATGCATAGTGTAACTTTGTGGAGTTTCCTTCTTAAGAAATTCCTATTTGAAGAGGGTAATCTGTTTGTATGTTGTGTGTGTGTGTGTATATATATATATATATATATATATATATATATATATATCTTCATAATTATTGGCCTATACTGTATTTACACTATTGTCTGTGTCCCCATGCTGGAGTTATTGCCTAAAGCATCATCATCACATATTTCTGATGTATTGTGCTTCTAAGGTACCTTTCATTTTGAATACACCAGAATACATAGCAGGTACCTCCACTACTGGGTTCCCCTGACAAAGCAGAGGGACAGGGAGGATCCCGGATCCCGCGGGCTGGCTGCCGGTATCTCGCAAGGCCTCACAATGACCTCAGCAGTCCCTCCCTTTGAGGTTTTTTATTTTATTTTCTTTCATGTTTTAGGCTGCATTGTTTGGAAAGGCGCTGTAATTACATGTTCAGCACTTATGAAGTGCTTGTAAAAATAATATTAGAAAGACATTCATATTGACTTATGAAATACTAAATGCAAAGTAGCAGTGCTGCATAGATATTAGGGTAACATTTGGTGATGGACTGGCTGCATCTAACCACTTTTTCTGAATTTTTCTGTACTTACATGTTAACACTGTAAGCACTGCACATGTAACATGTAAAATGTCCCTGGCCAGTGTAGACATTCTTAACCCTAGTAGTAATGTTGTGTGATGTCACTTCCACACAGAAGAGCCACACAGCCCTGTTCAAATGCAGTTTGGAAAAATGACTGGGCGCCAACGTAAAATTGCATAGAATAACTGCGTGGCTATAAATATATTGTATCTTCATGAGACACAGTTGTTTTAATTGTAACCCTTTTTTATAATCCAGGCTGACCAGGTTAGCATATTTTAACCTTCATGTCAATAAACAATATTATTAAAGCTTGTCATATGTGTGATTTAAGTATCTTGTTCAGTTATTCTTCAAATTGAGCTTTATTAATTCACTAAGCATTACCACTCTTTTTCTGTAATTTAAAGAGTTATATTGTACTAAAGCAAGTTTACTTGCATTGATTTTTCACTGGACACTCGAGAAACTCCATTGGTTTATGGTTTGATGGCTGTAATTACCCTTTGTGATTGGCCTGTGATTGACTTGCATCTTCTCAAGGTGTGCCCTGTGCTTTCTGGTGTAGGCCTCAGGTGCTCAGTGACCCTGCCTTGGGTAAGTGGCAGTGAAAAAGGGACATGTGTGTAGATAAGCAGACAGATACAGGCTTACACCAGTATAACGCGTCACCCCCTCCCACCCCCCGTTTGTTGAAAGTAGTATCACTCAGTCATTGGTATCGCTTCTTTCCTTCTTTCCTGTCACTATATGCTACTTTAGTTACATGTGATTTCTAATGATTTCTTAAGTACATTTACCATGAAATTTTATGTATTTTCCAGATAGCAGGGAATCGAATAATACAAAATGATGTAATACATTTTGATACAATGAGCAAGACATAAAATAGTGCACAAGCAAGAAGGCCCAATACTACTTACTGCATGCTAATTCTGGTTTTTAGCTTTTAACATATTCTCCGTTTACTATCTGGAACATCCTATAACTAGTATGGGGCGCCATGCAAATTCTAATTACTAGGAGATCTTTGAAAACAGCCTTTTACTCAAAATAGCACAGAAGACATGAATAGAAAGACATTCCGCGGGGCTCGGCTAACGCTGAGCGAGAGTCTCCTCCACTTCTCACAAACAAGGCACTTAGGCTGAACACCACATGCGGTTTTTACATGACTGGCACTGGTATTAGTGACAGTGATACCAGAACCAGTGCCTATTCTTACATTTTGCTTATTTTTACAAACTTAATTTAGACACTGCTCCCTGGATGCTGAATTAGCTGCCCCCTGCTATGTTACGTATGGGTTAAATGCAGGGGACACATTTCGTTGTTGTGCATTGTGGGGTGTCAACACTGATTACCTAATTCTAAATTAAACGATGTAGTTCTAAAATGCGGCATTCGGTGCAAATACTGCCATACATAGTATAGAAGCTGACAGATTATATGCCGATAGACAGTTTTATTAGTTGTGTAACGTTGAATTTCCAGTTCATGGATGTCACTCAGACATGCTAGCGGTAATAGGAATTAAGGGGCGGTCCTGGCGGGGACCTCTAAGTATGTCCTACAACTTAAAGGGAAATTTTGGGGTTGGGGGCAGGATTGGCACTCCAGTCACGGCAAGAAATCACACTGATCCATTCGGACTACTGTGGTGCTGAGGTATCACCTCTAACCACCTGAGTGCAGCGCACATGGTGTACAGTGTGGTGGATGCGGCAACGCGCTGTAATCGGCGGGTGCCCCCTTAACTGAGGCGGGGACGCGCTCCACGGCTGCGCGCTCCCGCGCACCTGCTCGCGCGCTCCTCTCTGACGTTTCTCAGTGACTCAGTGCTGCTCCCCGTTCTCCGCGTCTGCAGCAGCTCCTCGGCACCGTCGTTGGCGACACTTTCGGGTGAAAATGTCTAAACTGGAGCAGATTCTCATCCTCGACCCACCCAACGACCTCCGATTCAGAGGTAAGGGGACGGCGCTGGCTGTCAGGGATGTCGGCGCGCACACTCCGAGGCCCGGGGACAGTTTCCACTCTGCCTCCGGTACTTGGGCTGCGCCGCCGCCGCCATTTTGAGAAAGGCGGCGAGGATCGGCGGGCCGCTGCGGGTCCTTCTGGCCAGGAGAACCGCCGCCGGCCTCGGTGGTATCTAGCCGATGGTCTTTCTATTAGCCATCGTCTCGGCCTCGGCTTTCACTGGCCTTCGCTCAGTATCGTATGTCGGTGCCGAATTGGTGTCGGGCTGCTGGTAGCCCGGCGGTTACTCAGACCAAAAGGCTTAACCGACTGTCCCTTAAAGCCGCTGTGACGGTGTGAGATGCGACATTAGTCGTACGGACCTTAACCCCAACACGGCGCCCCAGCCCTCACTGTCCGCTAGCCGGCCGCAGTTCCGCGATCATGGATAATAACCCGCCTGCCTCGGTTCTGCTGATCTCACCATAGATGACGGCAGGCCGTCGGCTCGGCGTGGCCGTTCTTCCCGGTGTAATTACTGGCCGCCGTGGTCCTAGGTGTTACACTGACCCGGGGAGGGCGCCCGCCTGTGATGGTATCATAAGGCAGGTAACCATTCTGCAGGAGTGATTTTTATTTCTGTCTGCTAGAGGAAAGTGACGCGAGGAGCCATAATCCACGGGGCAGTTCCGATGTTGGGGGACTTGCCTGGTGAAACACGCTCCAGTTACCGAAGCAGTGTCCCGGTACTGGGATACTCGGCCTGGCCCACTCCCAGGTCGGTTTGAGTTGCAGTGATCGGCTCAGTGCTGACCAAAGTTCCCGGTGCCAGCATGGCCTTGTGCGGACATGGCCTTCACGTCCCTTTACCCGGAATAAGTACTTCATTTTCTTTTTGGCTCGCATGTCCTAAGTTTTTTCTGACTTTGGTCTGTAAAGACCGCTTGTCAGATTTTTATGACGAGCAATTGAAGCTTCTAATTTTCAGCTTTTATTCTAAATATTTTGCTCATGGTGATGTATTCATTGTACTTTCCCTTCACTGCTCAAGAAAGTGTGCTTTAAATTAACATGGACGTCGAGTTGACCATCTCCTTTCACACCAAGCTCACCGAGAGAGGCGAGGTTGAGTGTATTGAGTGAACTGATTGGGCCTTGCTGTGGGCCTCCATGGGGGTAGCACAGCTGGGTTTCTTTCAGCTAGGGCTGAACGATTTATTGATTTCAAATTAACATCGTCATTTAAAGTGATGTACTTAGTAAATTGAAAAGGCTGCGATTTAGGATATGTATTATCCAGCATTTCTGACCCAGGGAATACTCATGAGAATTATTTTACAAATTCATGGGAACCTCCTTGTGTGACAATCATGCTCACCATTCAGAAGTGGCCCAAGGTGACCGCGTATATACCCACAAACAAGCACGTGAAACCCAAGGACGATGTTACATTCATGGTGTGAAAAAAATATTGATTCCGCTGCTGAGCTGTAAGTGATTCTATTTCATGGTCAGAGATTGTTTACAGAAAGGTCTCTTGGTAAGGGTACAAGCAGTATTAGTTTTCTAACTGGAATTTTTTTTATTATTAGTTTAATTAATTTACCAGTCACAGATTTTATGCTTGTACACTGTTCTTATCCTAGCATTAGAATCCTGACCAGCTAATACAGATGCTCCTAGCTTCATATGGGTCGACATGATATTTTGACTTCACGATTGTGATGCACAATCAGTAATTACCTTTAAATTCCAATCTGTTCTTGGGCTAGTGATATGCTGTCCGATACTTTCTACTGATAGCAGGCAGTGGCAGCATCCTGCAACCAAGCTTCCAGTCTTTGTAAAGATCGCAGTGTTTAACATCGTATTTTACAGATTTTTTTCTGTATGTGTCCTAATAAACTTGTCTTAATTTACTCTTCAATTACTGATGGTCAGTTGCAGTAATTATTTACTTATTCAGTGACAGTAGTTATTTACTTATCATATTCATATCATATTTGGGGGCAGCGTGTGGCTCTGTGGCTAAGCCTGTGTGCCTGTAATCAGAAGGTCGCAGGTTCAAACCCTGCCTCAGCCTGTGGGTCCTTGAGCAAGTATCAGACAATCAGACAATAACTCCATATGTCTTGAGCGCCTCTATTGTAATCTCATGTGATAATGCTGCATTTTAAATATATCGCACACTGCATATTGAAGTAAAGCTTGACTTTTTTTAATTATTGGAAAGCAAATTGCAAAATTTGTCAGAAAAATCATGATTAGATAATTTCCCCAAACCATTCAACCCTACTTTCAGCCTTTGTTTGAACTTTTACTCATTTGTGTCTTTCCATCATTGTTTTTTCCAAAAGATGACCTAGCACACCCTTACTGTGAACTTCACAATGCAGAGTTTATAGGTGCTATTCTGAATTTCTTTTTTTTCACGTTTCATTTTACTGTAAGGAATCCATAAATGTGTCCTTATGCCTGTGGTGTAATGGACCGAATGGCTCTGTTATGGACCGAATGATGCGAAGTTACACTGCCAGCCCTGGATCTGCTGCTTCTGGGAGCCGCACTCATGGAAGACAGAGCTTGCATGAACATTTAGGCTGTGCTAAGAGCTGCATGCAAGAGTGGACTCCCTTCAGCTTCCTTGATACTCAGAGTTTGACGGCTTGTAGTGGAAACAGTGCCGTTTTTACACACTGTCAGCTTGGAACACATTGCTCTCTCAGCTGAACATGCATTTTTAACGAGCTTTTCTGGAACCTGGTGGTGGACGGGTGAACGTGAATGGCTGAGTTAGAGTGAGAAACTTTGGGGTTTCAAACGAGAGCTTGTCACAGTAAGGGGCTTTACACTTGGAAGTGAGCCCTCTGTCAAGCTGGGTTTATATACTGGTAAAACTAAATCCTAGGTGTTCAAAGGGGATTCTTAGTCCCTTTCTTTCTCTTGCAGGCTGTGCAGCCTGGACTTAGTGATCTGTTGAACAGTAGTTTTTGAGTACCAGCTTGAGTGAATGACTAAATGGGGGAATGTGGTTCCTGAGGATGGTAATTACCCACCGTATTTCTGAGGAAGAAAGAGCCACTCTTCAGTCCCCCCTTTAAGATGAACCTTAAAAGGTTAAACTCATTTTAAGCTGCTTGATAAAAGTGATGTTGTTGGTTACAGTAAGTGTTGTAATGACTTGTTTGGCACCCTGCTAGGTGAAAGCCTGCCGTTATCTAAATGATGCCATTTTCTGCATTTTTCAATGACTTATGGTTTTATTTGTCAGTACCCTGTTAGCTCTCCTGACTGCATTGTGTAGTAGGGCTACACACTTCCCCTTCCTCCCCTGTCCAACAATAGCACAGACTGTCTTGCTTTCCCATGGAGGACAGGTTGCCTGTCTTCACCTGGAAAACAAGGGAGTTTCTCTTCTGTGCTCTGCTCTCAGCTTACTCATACATCTTGGGTGGGGGCAGGAATGTAACAGGCTATGCTTGCTTACATTTTGTAGAGTAGCATGCATGGAAACACCTCTCTCTCTCTCTCGTCATATAATAAGAGCACAAACAGCCACATACTGTTTCGTTCTCCTCCTGAGATATGCACACAGGTGCATGTTAAACATACGCTGGCACAAACTCCTTTCAGCCAAGATAATGACTTTGCTGGAAGCAGAGGAACAATGATTTAACTTTCTGTGTAGTTTAACTATCATGTCTTTGAAATAGTTCCTGTTTAAATGAAAGACCTTGAAATGGTAAGCAGTAAGAGTCTTCCAGAAGAGTCACATTGTAATTTTGAAAACTTTTTTTTTTATATAATAATAATTTGAAGTAGTAAATCCTCAATCTGAGTTTGAGACTCTGTTTCTTATGCAAGCCATTTGGAAGTGTGCCCATCATTGTATGAACTCAAGTCAAGTCGGATAGGTTAAGTTGGATTCTACTTCGTTGCTCTATTAACTTGCAGAATGAAAAGAAAAGGTATCCTTAAGCCAGATTTTAGCACCCACATCATACCATTCTAGGAGAAACTTAACAATTTTGTGTGTGCTTGTCCATATTTCCCCTCAGTGATTAGCATGTTTGCACCTTAAGTCTGCTGAATTCTTAATTCAGCATTGTGGGGGAGAACCTTTGCCCGGAGTCTATTAGGGATATCAGCTGACTGGTTCAAAGAACAGACAGTCTACTGTGGCCTCAGAGACAGGGAGATTTATAGCAGAAATAAGGGGAAGTAGGTGAATGGACGTGTGCTGGTGATGCTCCCCGTTCCAGTGGAGAGAGATGCTCATGGGAAGGAGATAAGATACTGGACGTCCAGCTTCAGAGGCAGCTGTGTTTAGACCTGGGGGGGAGTAAATAAGGGCACCATTAAGGAATCCTGGCAATGTGGTTTGGTGTTTATTTTAAACAGGTCCCATATTCAAGACTTAGTTGATTCTAACATAATGATGTTAAAATATAACTATGTTATGATGCATGACATTGGAACTGGAATTTCTCATGTTGGCATGTTTAATAAGAACTTGTAAACATTTTTCTTCCTTTCAAGAAAGTCATTGCAATACTGAGGCGAGTGCAGAATCGCACTGGATTTTTTCAATGTGGACTTAAGTGAATTCTGAACATTTCGTACTCAGACTGCCATGCTTGTGTTTCTAAACAGATTTTTAATATCTGTCAAATAGAAAATACCTAAGTGGACTAACCAGTCTTGCCTGTTAATACTGTTAAGGTTAGAACTTCACAATTAATTGTGAAAAACGCAATCTCAATTCTAAATTACAACAGTTCTTCTACATTGTATTACATGAGCCGGATAAAAACAAACGCTTCTAGTCTCAAGCGTCCCATAATGCTGCATTCTCTTTACTGGGTGCTTTTCCACTGTACCAGGTACCTTACTTTGGGTACTTCAAGGTTGTTTTTCCACTGGCGGAAAACCTGGTACTGGCACTGAATGACATCACAATGAGTTGTGGGATTATTTTGTACTAAATTCAAAAAATGGCTGTAGTATATTATAAGGCTGGACAATGTGCGCTATTAGTACCAACATCGCATGTTGTGCATATGCAATTCTTACTGTACTAGTCAGCTAGATTAAGGTCAGGCTTTTTCTTGCCTTCAATTCTGTATGGACATTATGGCGCAAGGGGTTTAGGTTACACCGAAACATTTTTACTCTTTGTCATGGGGGGAAAAAAACTTTTCAAGTTTTGCAGTTGTAATTATTATTCCTTTTATAGATTATCAAATATGTTCAGTTCTACAGTTTGGTGCTTTTGCATGAGTGCTGCATGAGTTCTCCAAGACAATCATAATCATTTTTATCCTTGCTCTTTAAATCACTCCTAGATGGATTTGTGAGAAATTTATGTTCAATTTCAATTCAGTTCAATTTATTTTTATATAGCGCTTTTCACAACAAAGTTGCCCCAATGAGCTTTACAGGAGTGTGTTGTGGAAGATCCTTAACAGAGATAAGGACAGAACACAGAAACAGTGAAAATGGAAAAATGAAAGAGAACGCCAGATGACAGTGGAGGAGAGGAACCAAAAACTCCCAAGTAGGGAGAAAAAAAACCTCTGGGGGTCCAAGGTCAACTGGCAGCCCAACCCCCTTGGGCATGCTAACATTACTGGACAAAGGTAGAGAAGTAGCCGGATTGTTTGCTAAGAGCAAGGTGTAAACTGTGATCCGGTCCTAGTTAAAGTCCATCGGTGAGACAGTCCTCCACATAGGCCTGTGTCGGGTAGCAGGATGGAAGCTGCACCGACATCGTCATAGATCGCAGGTCACATCTGTGATGACACCCTTCCATAGACCCTGATGGCAGCTCAGAAGGTGCCCCCTCGGGCACCCTCCAGACATGTGGGAAGAAAGGCAGAGAGTGCAGGTGTCAGAGTGCACTGATACATTAATGGACAAGCACGGTAGGTGAAAATGGCGTGTACAGCAGCATCAGCAGCTATAATTACGGTGTTAAGTGTTAACTTGTGGGTAAGCTAAACTGAAGTAATAGGTCTTCAGTCGAGATTTAAAGACTGAGACCGATTCAGCATCCCGAACATAGGCTGGTAAGCCATTCCACAGTATAGGGGCCCTGTAGCATAATGCTTTACCACCAACAGTCGCTTTAGTTATATGTGGGACTATAAGGAAACCTGCATTCTGTGACCTGAGTGGACGGTGCGGGCTGTAAACTTGGAGTAACTCTGTTAGGTAGCTAGGTGATAGGCCTTGAAGTGCTTTATATGTGAGTAGGAGAACTATGAAGTCAATCCTGAACCTCACAGGAAGTCAGTGCAGGGAGCTAAGAGCAGGCGCTGTGTTCAAACTTCTTTCCCCTTGTGACAATTCAGGCTGAACTCCTTTTTTGTGTTATAAATACCCCAATATTTATTACAACAAAATCACTTTGCAATACTTGGAAATTTTCCAATACTGTACGTCCTATACAAAATACTGTCTTTGTTTTCATGCTTCAAGACCAGATCAGTTAAAGCTTGGGTCACTTCATTTCTCCACTCATCTGTTGTTATTGTTTATTTGACCTCATGTATTATTTTCTGAGTTTACAACTGTTTTCAAGGCGGCGGTTGTATTGCACTTCAGATGGATGCTATTTGCATAATTGTTCAATAAGGAAAGCGTTTCAAGTCCCACCCCGAAGTACTAAAAAGTACCCCTGGCACTTTTGGTACTGGAGCTTTTGGTCTGGCTGTTTCGGTTACACCAACTTAATGGCCAATTGAGTATTTCCTTTCTGTTGTCAGAAGTTGGTATGTCGTCCTGGATCTATCATATGTTTGGCACAGTCATGTTTTGTTGCATTTCCTGTTGAGTGCAATGAACGTTTGAATTTGAGGAAAAAAATTAATACAAAGAATCCTTTGTATTAAAAATACAAAAAAATTAAGATTCACGTATTTTTCTGAATTGTGCAGTCCTAATTAAGGCCCACGATAGTGATTCATAGTATGGGGATTCTGTGTTTCACTTTCCTTTGCTTATTTTTTCTTAAATCAATGTAAATGTGTATAATTTTGGCTCTTTCAGCTAAAAAAAAAAAAAGGATTTTTTTTAAAACGCCTCACTACACTAAGGTAAAGAGAATGCAGCATTATGGGACGCTTGAGACTAGAAGCGTTTGTTTTCATCCGGCTCATGTAATGCAATGTAGAAGAACCGTTGTAATTTAGAATTGAGATTGCGTTTTTTACAATTAATTGTGAAGGTCTAGCCTTAACAGTAATTAACAGGCAAGACTGGTTAGTCCACTTAGGTATTTTCTATTTGACAAATGATAATAATCTGTTTAGAAACACAAGCATGGCAGTCTGAGTACGAAATGTTCAGAATTCACTTGTGAGCCCAGTGAGCAGGTGGACTGGGACTTGGGAACCCCTAATCTGCAGTGTCTGAATTACAGACCTGTATGCTTTCTGCCTGCTCCTTGCATAGGACATGGCCACCAACTGGATTTGCAGGTTTCTTGCCCTGGATAATTCATTGCTGTACCAGGTGGCTTGGCTTTGGTAAAGCAGGAATAGACCTGTTTGATTCATTTATGCGTCCCAACAGGAGGCAGCTGTGGGTATCCATAAGCATCTACCACCCAAATGGACCATTCTGAAAGTTTAATTGAAATTCGAGGTGCGGTGCTGAAAAGTTGGAGGAAAAATGGTCCTTTGTTCAGTAGGACTCTTTGAAATGATGCCTAATAGCTAAAAGTTAAGAAACGCAAAACTGCCACCAGGTACTGCGTTTGAGTGCTTGTCATGAGTATCCAAGCAAGGGAAATTTCATTTTTCTTTCCCCTTGAAACAGTTCTGCAATGGGCGTGATCTACTGCTGTGGGTTCCAAGGAGCTTGAGGTATGGAAAGGCTGTCCTGTTTCAAAGGCTGAGGCCTGAGTTTTAGAATGATCTGGAATTATTCCCTGCACAGGAACTGTGTGGGCTCAACTGCACTTGTTGGGGTTTTGTAGTTCCTGTTTAGGCAACTTAACATCTGTAAACCCAAATGTAGGAGGATAAAACTGTAAGTAAATAATCTTTCATATTCAGTTGATATCAAACCATATCTAAGGTTTTTGTCTTTGAGGAACGCAGTGCTGTACTTTATTTACATGGTATATCAGCTTTGTAGATGGTAAATGGACTGCATTTATATAGCGCCTTTTTACTCCTACGAGTACTCGGCACTTTACATTTCATGCCTCACATTCACCCATCCACACACTCATTCATACACCGGTGGCGGAGGCTGCCACACAAGGTGCCAACCTGCTCACCGGGAGTAATTTGGGGTTCAGTGTTTTGCTCAAGGACACTTCGATGGGGTCAGGAGGGACCAGGGCTCGAACCTGCAACCCTCCAGTTGCCGAACGATAGTACTCCCTCCTGCGCCACCATCTTCCCCATCTTCCTTTGTCTTGCTGAATGTTTGTCTCCTCATGGGTATTCCCATGGTGCCACACTGAGACAGGCTTATTGAAAAAATTAGGCTGATACACTAGTAGAACTACTCAGCCAAAAACACCTATGGAATTATATAAACACAAAACAGGTTTGATCTGATCTTGAGTGCTAAAGATTATTGAGTTACTATTATTAATTGATGAAGTACACATGACGTATTAAGAATAAGGTGAATATCCATAAAAGCATTGCAATATATCGATTAGTAAGGTGGCAATTCAGCTGAATAGATCTATAAAGTTTTGGTTTCTGGGGGCTCAGCATGCTAAGCTTCTTTGGCTGTGATTGGAAGTTCGGCAGTTCATGCCTGGCTTCCCCGGAATAGTCACGTCTATGGACCCTTGAGCAGGGCCCTTAACCCCCAGCTCCATGGGCAGTGCTACACGTGGCTGCCCAGCTTGTTCTCACCTACATGTGTGTCATGGAGAGCGAGATGGGAGAAAGGGATCAGTGAAGCGTCTTTCATTATTATTTTCCATCCATCCATCCATCCATTTTCCAAACCGCTTATCCTACTGGGTCGCGGGGGGTCCGGAGCCTATCCCGGAAGCAATGGGCACGAGGCAGGGAACAACCCAGGATGGGGGGCCAGCCCATTGCAGGGCACACTCACACACCATTCACTCACACATGCACACCTATGGGCAATTTAGCAACTCCAGTTAGCCTCAGCATGTTTTTGGACTGTGGGGGGGAAAGCGGAGTACCTGGAGGAAACCCCACGACAACATGGGGAGAACATGCAAACTCCACACACATGTGACCCAGGTGGCGACTCGAACCCGGGTCCCAAAGGAGTGAGGCAACAGTGCTAACCACTGCACCACCATGCTGCCCCTTAATTATAATTGTTATTACTATTATTAGTATTATTATCATCGTCATCATCAAACACATATTGTGTTTATGGAGATGGACATTGACACAGAAGTTGAAACAGTTTCATGTTTAAGTGTGTAGATATGTGTGCACATTAAGGGTGGGAGATCTGACCATTTTTTACTGTCATTCCACTAATAAGCACCATCAAGCTCACCAAGTTTCACCACAGACAACCTCTGTTCTCACGTTCTGCTCTCCACATAGGTGTACAGGCAGATCACGGAATAAGAATGTTCCACTTAAGGACAACTTAAGAAATCACAAGGATTTATCGCAGGCCAATTAACATATTGATAAAGTGCTGTACAGTAGTTACTTAGTACTTAGTGGGTGGCTGCCCTTTGCAGCCAGCTTGCTCTCACTTACCATGATATACCAGACACAGCAAACTATGAATAATACAACGCAGAATATGACTTATAAACAGTGTGCTTTGATGGAGATGCTTAATTTGGGTGTTTTATGCACATTTAATTACTCGCATGCACTTGGTTACACAATATCACTATTAGTTTGGCGCCTTGTGATTCTGACAGTACTTGTGATTTCTGTATGTCAAGTTTTGTGAGTTATTGTTTTAAACACAATGAAGACTTTGTGCGACAATCGCGTCCCAAAGGTTACATCGTCAGTGAAATGGTGTTTGCTGGGTTGCATTTAGCGTATCTGATTTACAGCCTAGCTAGCTACTGTATAAACATATATTGATTTAGTATTTGCTAGTTAAACTTTAATACTATAGATCAAATACATTTAACCCTGTAATATCATCAAGACTTAATTGACCGGATATAGTCCTGGGCTCAAATGCAATACCGTGGCAAATACTATTTACTAGACTAAGGGCAAATACAGGATATGGCAGAACAGAGCAGCACCCAGAGGAATGGGTTGTGACTGTTTGCAAAGTGTATTCTTGGCTGTTTTCTAGTCCTGCCATAGCAGCCAGACAGGCTCCCATTTAATCACTAACAGTGACTTCGCTCTGCAGCGCCTGGCCCTGTCTGGAGGCGGGTGCCTCTACTGGGCGATGGACCAGCAGGGCTAAAACGGACCAGAGGGGTGCTAAAATGGTAATGGCTGTGCTCAACGCAAGCTGGTGATCTCATATCCCATGGCCATCCTGTCTGCATGCTGTGGCCCTGTGGTCAGCCAGAGCTGCAGCAAGCTGGAGGCTTCTGGGTGCCGGTAAACCCCTGCTGCGGTTTCTCTTGCTGTACTTTTCACCAAATTTGAATGCACAGTTCCAGTGCTATGAGGTTTCCTGGTACCATTAAGGGATATTGTCCTCTTGGTGGTGTTTTTATAAATCAGCCTGGTTTCTTGTGAGATGCTTTTGTTTGTGAGCTTCATAATGGGTTTTGGTTTGGAAAGTTGCTTGAGTCCCTGTGTTGATGCACCCTTGACAGTGAGCTGATGATGCGTTTCTGTTGTGTTGTGCGCGTGTCGGTGACGGTCAGTGCTCCGGCAGAGCCTGCCGTAATGTCGAACTCCCTGCCTGCACTATACTGCAGGTCCCTTCACAGACGTCGTCACCACCAACCTCAAGCTGCGCAACCCTTCAGACAGACGAGTATGCTTCAAAGTGAAGACGACGGCACCACGCAGATACTGCGTTCGGCCCAACAGCGGCCTCATCGAACCTGGGGCTTACATCACTATTTCTGGTAAGAGGTCAATCCTGTCTTGGCTGTCTTTGTATACTGCAGCTCTGCTTGTCAGTATAGCTGGATGGGTGGAATTGGCCGTGTGCTGAATGCAGCTCACATGGCGTTGCTCATAATAAGTTTGACGGCGTCACTTGATTTATTCTCGCTTATCTTCCACAGTAATGCTTCAGCCGTTTGACTATGACCCCAACGAGAAAAGTAAACACAAATTTATGGTACAGACCATTTTCGCGCCACCCAGTGTTTCAGACATGGAAGCCATGGTAAGCAAAGTCTGTCTTCTGGTTGTCATCTTGCATATTTACAAGATTAGTCTCACTGTATCACAGTACTCCATGCTTTCATATAAAGGCTTCTTTTGTTAACCTTTTTCTGAAAATCTGCTGGTTGGTGTGATCGACTGTACTTTTCACTGTGTAACGTTTGGATTTTAATGGTCTAATCCTTTTGCATAACACTGAGCTCAGGCTTGCACCTTGTTTATTGTCTCATGTCTTTTGCACTGCAGAAACAAGTTGATTAATTTAATATATTCCCTACTCTTAGTGCTTCGGTGGAATTAGTGTCTATGTACACTAGAGGGCAGCATAGGTCCTGCTGAACTTTCTCTTGGTTGTTTTTTATTTCTATATGATATAGATGCATCCCACTGCCACCATGATTTTTTATGACGTCAGTAGAAACTGTACCGTTAACACTAATTTTTCCAGTTGCCCTGTATTCTTGTTAACATTTTTGATTAAAAATGAAAAAAAAATCCTCATTTAAAAAGTCCCAGAGTCAAAGTTGTATTGTGAAAGAGTGAAACTGACTCGTATGAGCTGGTGACTGATGCGGCTGTGTCCCGCCCTGGCAGTGGAAGGACGCAAAACCCGACGACCTCATGGATTCCAAGCTGAGATGCGTCTTCGAGCTGCCTACAGAAAATGACAAAGCGGTGAGATGGCAGGGACCACGCCCACCAGAACGCGCCATGCCCGTTTCGTAAGAAGGCCCCCATGAGAGTCCTCAGAGCTTCTGGGCTGAAATGGCCTGCTTTTGTGTCTTGCTGTGCCACCCTCTGTGCTCAAAAAGACCATGGGGGCGGGTGAGGAGGGTAAAGTCAGACTGGGCAAATGAGGAGATGAATTATACATTCAGGATGTTTCAGAAAGGCAGAATGTTAGTAGCGCTGATGTGTGAGCCGCGCTTCCACACGTCAGAGCATGACTGATAGTCGCCACCAGGGGTTGCTGAGGAAATTTCTTAAGTTTCTGCTGCTTTTGATTCCTTATACTTGAAGAGCAGTTTCAGCACAATCATGTGCCCAAGGTATGTGCTTGTCCCCTCTTTTTGGACGTGGGCTACAGGGATTCATTGCTAGTTATCGGTTTGATTGTTATGTGTAAGAAAAGCTTGAGAAAGCTCCATGTGGACCAGCATGACCTTTTCGTCCTAAAACCTCCTTGGTTATTGATTGCTGGGTTGTAAAATGATCTCTGCAGACACTGTTCTTCCTATGCTTGTGAAAGGTTTCATCGGAGCCAGAGGTGTTTACAGCAGCAGACTCTTCCGTGCTCCTGTAAGGCCTTTAATTGGTCACTGAGTGCTTCTTAGTCTGCCCTTTTTCATTGGACAGTCGTGGAGTGTGCTTCTTATCTTATTATTAAGAATCTCTTATCTTCTTGGTGCCTATCATACTGCCCAGGGGTTGTTCCACCAAACAGGATTTCTCAGTTAGCTGGGTTAACTTAAACTAGAAGTGATGATTGTCCAGTACAGAGGTAGGCAACCCCGATCCTGGAGTGCTGGTATCCAGCAGATTTTCTACTCTACCTGATGAATTACTATCTGCCTGAGATCACGTGCAGTTTATCAGAGACCAGGTAGGATGGAAAAGTCGCTGGATACCGGCACTCCTTATTGGACTATCATGGTATGAACCGTAACATCAAGGGTCAGAGTACAAAAAAACTGCAAACCAATAATTATTAATGAGAAGGATAAATATTTGTTTCTAAAGAAATATCAAATAGGGAAACATTAGAACACAACATTAGAAAGAAAAACAAATAAAGAAACAAGGTGAGGAACTCCTCTGTGCGCACACAGTTACAAAATGAGAGCCAAAGCAAGAAGTCACAATGTCCTTGTTTATTTAACCACCTATTCCTCCAGTGTAAATGTTTAGAATAATGAACCACCACTGCAAGATCAAATAAGTGAAGAGAGGTGGGGTTATTTGGTTCTCCAGGAACCGAAAAACGAAACCCTCTTGCAGTCCCCATCAGACTTCCCATCCCTCCAGGTCAGTGCATCCTGGGCCCTAGGAATACAGGGAAGAGGTAAGGAGTACGCCAAGGACAATGTGAGCACAAACCAAACCTCTAGATAAAGAGTCTGCGATAAGACTCTCTACCACAAATCTGTGTTATTTGAAGGGGGTTGGGCTGCAAAGTCAAGCTCTATACCATAATACACTGATTGTGACGTTTCCTTCCATTTGTAAAAACCTGTGGATTGTGATCTGCATGTTTTACTAGTGGAGTGGATGATAATCCCAAGTACACTTCAAAGTGCTGCCAAGCCAGGATTAAAGTAGAATATGGCTACTGATGATAGTTTAACTTTTTGGAAAAGGTAACAAACTGGATGTTCCACTGCATCCAGGCCAACCTGTAAAAGAACAGCACCCACCCCCTTATCACTGGCATCCATAGCCATACTAAAACTTCTCAAAATTGGGGGCACTCAAACCAGGAGCAGTATCAAGTAGTGTCAGGGGTGTCCAATCTTATCTGCAAAGGGCAGGTGTGTATGCAGGTTTTTGGGGTAACCTGCAGGTCAGGTGTTCAAACCCCGGTGTGAGGAGACTTCAGCCACTCAGTCCTCTAATTAGTAATCCAATTAGAGAGTTGCAGCGAAAATCCACACACACACCGGCCCTTTGCGGATAAGATTGGACACCTCTGAAGTAAGGCTTTAAAGGTTTCAAACAATACGTGTTTCACAGTATTACGTATCGTTGGCGTTTCTTTTCCTGACTAGTTAGTACAATTCCGTAATGCACAAACTGCATAGCCTCTTCCTTAGTGTGTCTTTCCCGAAACACTTCAAGGGTTCTTCCACCCAGGAAGACATATTCATATATCTCTATTACTTAGTTTCAAAACAGTACAAAATCAGCACTTCCAATGTGATCTGCAAATATGGGCTGAAGGGCTGCCCCAATCTGTGTTAAAAGATAAACTCAGCATAAAATACCTTAAGCCTGCAAAAGCTACCGAGTAGCATTACCTAAGCGAATTTACCAAGCTCTGTACCAGCTACATTGCCGGTAAACATTAAGGGGTTCCATAAGCCGTGTTGCATGCACTACAAATCATACAAACACGGGCCAGTATCGCAACCAGCGTAATTCACGCAATGCTCTCTCAGCCACACATGAAGCATCACTGTTAATTTCCTGTTGGCTTAAATATTAGATCAACTCTGGTACCTACTCAAAAATAAAACCTGAGCTCTATCTCAACCTACCTACTCTTCAAAGGTGTACTAGGAGTGACATTGAACGCTCAAACTCGTGACAAATAGCTCCAAACACAAGCCAAATGCCTAAAAATGTACCCCCTGTGAGGAATTAAATCCCCACCCAGGAAAACCTTAAAAAAAATATGAAGCAGTGTTCTGTCGGAAGGCTTGCATTAATGCGACCCAGCAGCAGCTCTTTACCAGACCAGAGTTCTTTCCTTAATCAGTGGACCCTTGAGGTTCGAGTCAACTCGGATACAACTGCTCCGACGTTCTGGACAGCCAATCCCGGACGAGTCTCCAATTTATGTTACAGCTTTGCTTGTATGAATCGTCACATCAAGGGACAGAGAGCGAAAACTGCAAAAGAACCAATATTTATTAATGAAAACCAAAGGATAAATAAACATTTGTTTCCAGAGAAATATCGACTAGTAAAACAAATTACAAAGAAAAACAAATTAACAGATCACTGCAAGATCAAATGGGAGTGAAGGGAGGTGTCCTTGTGACTTCTCGCTTAAGTTAACCCAGCTGACTGAGCAACTTAGTGGAATACCACCTAGAGCACTCGTACAGTTATTGAAGTCTTAAAGGGCGGGTGGTTCCTGGCCAAGCCATCTGATGCCACACCCATCTCTGGTTCCCATTTGCTCCCTGTCTCTCTCCCGTTCTGGCTCTCGTGGGCGACTCGCACCACGATGACCTTGGGTCCCGGTACAGGGCCTGTCTGCCACGTCGACCTGTTCCCACGAAGGCCCTCGGCCACTGGCTCCTGCTCCACCTTGCCAGTGTCTGTAATTGTGCTGATACTCAGGGATTCCCAAGTACCCCCAGCTCAGAGATGAAGGGCAAAAAAATGCAGGTTTGTGCAGGGAGGCAGCCTTTCAAACTACCTTTCAAACATCATCTGCTACTGTATTAGCGGTTTAGCCTGGGAGATGGGACCTGTGCCGCTGTGTTCTCAGCCAGTGGCCATCACCGCTATCACTCTGCTACCATATTAGCAATTTAGCCTGGGAGATGGGACCTGTGCCGCTGTGTTCTCAGCCAGTGGCCATCACCGCTATCACTCTGCTATCGTGTTAGCGATTTAGCCTGGGAGATGGGACCTGTGCCGCTGTGTTCTCAGCCAGTGGCCATCACCGCTATCACTCTGCTACCGTATTAGCGATTTAGCCTGGGAGATGGGACCTGTGCCGCTGTGTTCTCAGCCAGTGGCCATCACCGCTATCACTCTGCTATCGTATTAGCGATTTAGCCTGGGAGATGGGACCTGTGCCGCTGTGTTCTCAGCCAGTGGCCATCACCACCATCACTCTGCTGCTGTATTAGCGATTTAGCCTGGGAGATGGGACCTGTGCCGCTGTGTTCTCAGCCAGTGGCCATTACTGCCATCACCCTTCTACCGTATTAGCGTTTAACCTGGGAGATGGGACCTACTGTATTAGCGATTTAGCCTGGGAGATGGGACCTGTGCCACTGTGTTCTCAGCCAGTGGTCATCACCGCTTTCACTCTGCTGCTGGCTGCTTGTATTTCCCAAACTGGGAAAACATGTAGACCTTATCATGGAGATTCAGGAACTATTCACTGTTCCTCTTGTGAATATAACAAATGAAACAAGCATGTCAGTGTGCTAGTAACCCCTTGACCATGTCTGAGTGAATGTGAAAAATGGTGTTCGGCCCCCAGGAAACCCCCCCCATCACACACATACACACTTTGTCAGGGGTAGGAGTTCTTCATAGCCCTGCTTTATTTTATTGTCTTAAGTACTTCTTCTCCTATGTCTTCAGAATGACCTCGATGTGAGCAAGGCCGCACCCGTCCTTAACGCATCCAAAGATGGCCCAGCTTCTGCAAAAGCTGGCAGCCTCTCGCTGGACGACTCTGAGCTGAAGAAGCTGATGGAGGAATGCGAGCGGCTGCAGTGCGAGGTCGGCAAGCTTGCTGACGAGAACCGGCAGCTGAAGGTGTGTGGCCCGGGCTCCACGGGATGACGGGTACGGGGTCCAAGTAGCACCCCTCAAGCAAGCGGCGTGCTAATGGTCTCTCGCCCTTGCAGGACGACGGCTTGCGAATGAGAAAGAGTCCTCGCTCAGAGCTCATGGCGTCCAGCACGGGGGCCCTGATGGGCCGGGAGCACGGCACCGCCTCCAGCTCCCTACCCTCGCTGCTTGTCGTCATCGCTGCCATTTTCATCGGATTCTTCCTAGGGAAGTTCATCTTGTAGACGGGGACGCATGCCCTCCGCCTCCTGTTTTAAGGCCTGGGGAAAAACAATAAAAAGAAAAAGAAAAAAAAAGTCTTTGTTGACCTGCCATGTCATTGGTAGTGCGGCCCACAGTGACCACGTTTGTGTACAGCATCATAAAGCAGGCCTGGCCTTTAACACGGTTAGTCACGTGCAGAGCAGAGTGAGAGAGGGCAGTTTGGGAATGAGAATGTCTGCCGGGGTTTTGTAAAATCGTACGCGAGCACGAGGATGTTCGAGGAGCCGAGTAGAGCCTTGTGAATTAAAGTGCTGTTCTCTGTCGGTTTTAATAGGAGCTGAGCGGAATGCTAAGTGTCTTATACATGTTATTTTAATCCTTTTAAGAAAAGGAAAACCTATCAGCAACAAAGTCATTTTGTTACCTGTTTCTGGAATGTCCTTTTTGTCCGGTTCGTGACTCTCCACCTTCTTGGGGATGTTGTTCAGTCCCGCGTCTCTCCCTCCCTTGTACGTTAATATTTCTCTTTCCTGCTGACCCCGATGCAGGCTCTGTTTGATATTATTATTATTATTTGTATTTTCTTGGCACAAATTATATATATATTCTTTGTTGACTGAATTAAGGTCTTCATTCTTATAATTCTATCCCATGGTATTTAACACTGATGGAAAAAAAATAAAGATTAAATCTTTATAATTGTTTTGAAAACCTTTAAATCTATCTGGTGTTTCTCCCCATGGGAAAATGTTCTGGAAAGTCTGTTTTTTCCATGGGAGTTTGTTTTTTTTTCATTTCTCATTCCTGAACTGGTTGAAGGTGTTCAGCATCTTTTTGCGTGCCCTCTGGGGGGCAGTGTTTACCATGCACCTGCACCTGTTTCATTAGGAGGTCTCGAGTACAGTGTGGTTACATGTGTGCAACAGGGAAAGTTGTCATTTTTCAGCAAGACTTCTGTCCACTTGAGCTGTTCCTGGTTGAAAGTTAGTTTCTCATTTCTGGAGTGCTTCAATGAAAAGGCTGATTTTGACCCCTTTCATTGCTTATAGTTTTAAGGCCAGTAGGGGATGTTAACCTGAGGTAGTGTCGATTGTAATGTACAGTTAGGTGGTTGGCTTTCATTCAAGGATCTTGAAATGGTTAAGGTTCTCTGGTGTTGCGAGGATGATTAATGAATGAGCTGACTAGCTGCTGGATGGTGATGCCTTTTGCTGTGTAATTTCATGCCCTTCCTAAGACACCCATAACATAGAGCGTCACTTGTGCTGGCCCCAGTGCACGGGTACCTGTCCTCAGCACCTTCCAGCAGCATCCACCTGGTTTTCCTTGGATGAGTCCCTGGATGGTTCTAGCCATATCCATTGCTCCGCTGAGTTGGCATTGGAGGCGGAGCCTTGCTGAAAGCATTTGATTTAAGCCGATGACCTCAGGTGTGAAGTTCATACACGTTGGGACAGTGCTGTGCTCATGACATTCAGAGACCTGCTCTGTGCATTCAGAGATTCATGCAAGTGTGGATTTCAGTGAACGCCAGTGTCTTTTTGTGTTATGAAAGGTTTAAGAGGATGTGTTTGTGGACTTCATGTGGTTAATGTATGCATTTTTCCACGTGTTATGCTTCCTTAGGATTCACTTACAGGATCCTGTGCTTATCAGAACTTCCCCTGGGGCTAAAGTTCAAGCCCAATGGCTGACTCATGCCACGCAGTGATGATGTGGGGGAACCGGTGACAAAAAGAATGTGTAAAATATCTATGATATTGGGTTTCGCTCCCCTGTTGGAATGAGGACTTTCACCCAGTTTCAATTAAAAGTGCAGTGGGGTGAATGATGTGTTTGCTTGGCCATGTAGATCTTGCAGATCCCTATCAGAGAGCTGGGATCTGGTCACATCCTGCTCACAATTTCTTTCCACTATCCCAGTTACAATTAAAGTCCACTAATTTGGTCCAGATATATCTATATATATATATTTACAGCACTTTGTCGAGACACCAAAACATGAAATGGCTTGTAAGCAGTGTTTGTATTCATCTGGTGAGTGTTTCCCAGTGGGGGCAACCTGATGCTGAATGTGCTGTATATCACCCCGTAGCTGCTTCAGTACCATGTACGCCTCCAACATGTGTGGAGTTGTTGGCCTGCAGGGTTTTTCTTAAATAGTAACTCAAACATTGAGACCCCTGTAACATTGGGATGTTGCCTGTAATTCTTGGACAAAGTGTAACGCCACTGTCATACGATAAGCTGTGTTTATGGTTCCAAAATGGTTATCAGAAAGAGCTCGAAAGTGGGTGTCAGATTTTTATGGACATGATGCCTATCTTTTTAGTCCGTTTTGACTGTTCCTCTTGTACAAAATCCTTAATTTCACATCGGACTGAAGGAGATCACATACAGCTTCTTGCTTTAACTGTTTTGCGTTGAATGTCTGTGTAAGGCAAAATAAAGACTTTTTGGCAAGAGTTCCATAAATCTCTGTAATCATTAAAGCTGGAATGTGTTCTTATTACTGGTGAAAATTAAATCTCCAGATATCTGCAGAACTCATGATATAAACCATGACTTGTATTTCTATACAGTCAAAGATTATATACATTGTAATTTTTTCGCTCATAATGGCTGGGACTATAACTGAGAAAAGATGCTGACTGATTAAATATCCAGTGTAATTTATAATAACCAAAAACGCTCTTTCCAGAGGCAGAGAGAACAAGCCATACGTTAGGATGATTGTACCGTGAGCCCAGCCAGGGCGCTTACTCGGGTTAATGATTATTCTCTCTGTACATTTTCAGCATTGGTGAAGTTCTGCTTGTGGCTGGACAAGCACATGTGATGGGGGCCCTTAGTGAACAGGTTACAACACACAGCAAGCAGTATCTGCTTGAAACAGGATGGGCTTTGGCTATTGTGCAACGGTGGGGTTTCCTTTGTATAACAGAGAACCCGCCAAGGTCTTCCTGTTGTTCCAGGCATCCTCAGGTGTGGCTGAAGATGACAGCAGGCCATTTCACTCGGTGATGGACAGGCAGGAGGGGCACTAGTGTGTGCTATCAACAGTGCCCCCTACAGGGCGCCATTTTTCATGGTGAGTCGGATATGGGCAAGAGGCTTGGAGACTTAGCTAACTTGGCTATCAAATATATCAGATTTATAGTTTAAAACCAGTACTGAAAACACATTTTTTGTTTTGTAAGTGGTTTACAGAAGAGGTGGTTTGATGCCGATTGGCTTTGAAGAGCAAGATGACAGGAACCACACCCAGGGCTGCCCCTGGACTCCTTTTGACTCCCATCACACAGGGGGCAGGGTGTCTCATGTACATCACCAAGAGAGAAGCGCAGCGACGGGTGTAATTAAACCACTTTAATTTTCTAATTACAGAGTCAAGCTTAGAAACAGATGCTACAGCTGAGGGCTGGGAGCGTTCATCTCTGGTTCTACAGCGAGAGCCGCTGGCTTTAAGTCGGCATGGAGGGACTGTTTCATATGGACACATCCCACTAGTCTCAGCGGCCAGTAGCGGGTTCCTGCCAGTGAGCGTGACACGCTTTTCCCTCTAGACTATGTACAAACCCTTAGCAGGTCTGCTAAAGTGCATTTACTGTGATGCATAAGCGCTGGCCATCATAGGACACATCTCCTTCAGCCTCCTGAAGAGTGAACCGTCCAATACGTTCACGTGCGTCAAGTTAAGCACATCTGAGAATGCAGCCCCCTCCCCTGTGACTCAGTATGATCTTCCTCTCCTTTTCAGCCCAGTGAGGGGCATAGGAATGGGGGTGTGGCTTAGCCCAGGAGCAGGAGAGGGAAAAGGAGGGCGAGTGCAATTTGTACTGTGGCAACCGTGAAGCACTGTAGGCACTTGCTGCTGAGACGCAGGGGCAGGTCAATATCCTCTGCAGCAGTGCTGGGCTTGTGGCCACTGGTGGCACACTGCACCAGAGGCAGCTGGTAGGAGGTGGCCCTCCTGTCGGGCCGGTCCGGGCTAGAGCCGTCGCTGGGCCTCTGGCCGTTGTACAGCAGGTAGCGGCCGCGTGGGTCCTGCTCCAGACGGAAGAGCTCGTACTCGGTGTGGGGCAGCCGGATGCCCAGGGCCACACAGCCACTGGTCGCTGTGACATCCTGTTCCACACCCAACTGCCAGGAGCCCTCCGCCCCACACTCGTTCCCATTGAAGACGTTGAGCAGCGAAGTGGTCGCCTGGTCCATGGGCCTCACTTTCATGTGGTTCACTGTAATGGGGGCGGCACATCGTAGCAGAAATTAACTGAATATTAATAATGTACAGGTAGCACCAGATTTGAGGATAATCAGTGCTTCTATTGCAATTTGCCAGCCATTGCCCCCCCCTCCATGTGCTAATGCTGGGCTCTGGCTGGAGGACCTGAGTCCTCCTGCAATATTACCTTTGAAGACGAACTCGGTGCCACCCATGACCCTGGTGGAGTGCACACCACGGCTGTAGCGCCCCCTAGCGTAGATGCTGAAGGTGGGGTGCTTGCATACAGGGTCAGAGTAGTGGTAGTAGTGGCCCTCCCAGGTGTTGTTGTTGTCATGGAAGATGAAGTGGCGTGTGAGGAAGAGCACCTCAGGCCGGACCTCACAGCGTTGGCTCACCCACTGGCCGTGCAGCGCCACCGCCAGGTCAGCCCGCGGCGGCAGGATGGGAGGCCGCTGCTCATCTGAGCGAGCGATGATGCGGCAGGCGATGCACGTCTGGTCATGGTTCTGGAATGGGGGAGGGAGGTGTCCAGTGGAAATTGTCGACCGGCCATGAGGCTGCCAACATAGTGCCCCCCCGGCCAGTGGGGTATGGAAGCCTTAACAAACAGTACACAACACCCTGCAAAACATTCTCAAATAACTGCATTATGAAGAAGAGTCAAAGCAATAACAAACAGGAATGTCTTCAACGGCGTAAATATCCCTGGGCAGGTTAGGCTACCTGGGTTCTCAGTGTTTATTTGGGTGAGCTCCCCATGTTCAGCAGCACAATGAGAAATTGAAACTCACAATGAAATCAACTGTGATTTCAGAAATTCACTCAATTAATCCATACGTGCCTCAATGTCTTCCCTGTGCAAATTGTGCTTCCGTGTATTTTCTCAGGACAAGAACACCTTTTATAGCCAAACAGATGCAGGAATTCCAAAAGCAGCCCAAGGCAGGTCATCTCTCATTCTCATAATCCAAACTGACAGGCAATTGAGAAAGTCCCTATAGCAATTGGGATTAAGGGCTTTGCTCAGGGCCCCCACAGTGACACCACTCTGCGCAAAACCGGATCTGACTCAGCAGCCTTCTGATCACAGGCACAGCGTTTTAACCCACTGACTCATACCACCCACATCTTCCAGTATTTCTGCAAAAGAAAACACAGGCACCTTACTGGGCAACAATTATGGGTTGTATTTATGCATTCTGTCTGGGATGTAGGGCCAGCTGAGGACTCTGGCCAGTGAGGGGGAAACGGGAAGCCATGTGAGTAAGTACATCTGCCTGGCTGCTTGGAGCCGGTATGATGGTGGGGGATCCTCAGGAGCACTAACTGAAGAGAAACCCTAACCTCTACTGATGTCATGCGAGTAAGTACATATGCCTGGCTGTTTGGAGCCAGTATGGTGCTGGGGGATCCTCAGGAGCACTAACTGAAGAGAAACCCTAACCTCTACTGATGTCATGTGAGTAAGTACATCTGCCTGGCTGTTTGGAGCCAGTATGGTGGTGGGGGATCCTCAGGAGCACTAACTGAAGAGAAACCCTAACCTATACTGATGTCACGTGAGTAAGTACATCTGTCTGGCTGATTGGAGCCTGTATGATGCTGGGGGATCCTCAGGAGCACTAACTGAAGAGAAACCCTAACCTCTACTGATGTCACGTGAGTAATTACATCTGCCTGGCTGCTTGGAGCCGGTATGGTGCTGGGGGATCCTCAGGAGCACTAACTGAAGAGAAACCCTAACCTCTACTGATGTCATGCGAGTAAGTACATATGCCTGGCTGTTTGGAGCCAGTATGGTGCTGGGGGATCCTCAGGAGCACTAACTGAAGAGAAACCCTAACCTCTACTGATGTCATGTGAGTAAGTACATCTGCCTGGCTGTTTGGAGCCAGTATGGTGCTGGGGGATCATCAGGAGCACTAACTGAAGAGAAACCCTAACCTCTACTGATGTCATGTGAGTAAGTACATCTGCCTGGCTGCTTGGAGCCGGTATGATGGTGGGGGATCCTCAGGAGCACTAACTGAAGAGAAACCCTAACCTCTACTGATGTCATATGAGTAAGTACATCTGCCTGGCTGCTTGGAGCCGGTATGATGCTGGGGGATCCTCAGGAGCACTAACTGAAGAGAAACCCTAACCTCTACTGATGTCATGTGAGTAAGTACATCTGCTTGGCTGCTTGGAGCCAGTATGGTGCTGGGGGATCCTCAGGAGCACTAACTGAAGAGAAACCCTAACCTCTACTGATGTCATGTGAGTAAGTACATCTGCCTGGCTGCTTGGAGCCGGTATGATGCTGGGGGATCCTCAGGAGCACTAACTGAAGAGAAACCCTAACCTCTACTGATGTCATGTGAGTAAGTACATCTGCCTGGCTGCTTGGAGTCGGTATGATGGTGGGGGATCCTCAGGAGCACTAACTGAAGAGAAACCCTAACCTCTACTGGTGTCATGTGAGTAAGTACATCTGCCTGGCTGCTTGGAGTCGGTATGATGGTGGGGGATCCTCAGGAGCACTAACTGAAGAGAAACCCTAACCTCTACTGATGTCATATGAGTAAGTACATCTGCCTGGCTGCTTGGAGCCAAGCAGATGTACTGCCTGGCTCGGTATGATGCTGGGGGATCCTCAGGAGCACTAACTGAAGAGATTCTGTACTTGGAACAGGGCAGATACCACAGGAAAAACTCAGCACTACTAATCAGTCAGCATCTGTGATTAGTGGAGCAAATCTTTGTCATGCAAGCCCCGCAGAGTGTAGCTCAAAACAGGAGTAATACTGCCCTCGCCTGGGCTGCCCTGAAACTACATGTGATGAAACTGTAACTGATTATGTTCGTCAGATCGATGGCCTTCTGGCCCTGTCTGGGAGCGAGGCCCTTCAAAGATCTGCCCCCCACTCCACAAACTGTCTGGCTGTCTACCAGGACAAAATGCAGTGGTCTTCTTGTCTTTCCTTTGACGTATAAGTTTTATCAAACGCTTATGGCTGCCAGTGGAGCCCCTGTTTTGGGGAGGGGGATGTTTAATTTTCTGCCGCTGAGCCACAGATGGAGAGGCTTCAGAATTCCGTGCACTTTTATGCGTGGTTCTTGTGGATTTGGCCCAGCTTCAGTCGATCAGCCTCTACCATTGTAATTAGAGATCAGAGATTCTGCATACTGCATCTTTAGTTCAGGGGCAGCCCATTTCAAGGAAATCTCTGCCTTGGACCACTAGGACCACTTAGGCCTTGTATTCCTGCCCCAGCTTCCACAGACTAAGCACCATATCCCTGTCCTAGATTCAGTCACCTGGGCTATGTATCTCTGGCCCAGCTTCAAACAGTCGGGCCCTATATCTCTGCCCTGGCTTTAGATGCCTGGGCCCTGTATCTCTGCCCCAGGTTCACACCACCAGGTTCTGTATCTTTGTCCCAACCATGGACCACCAGGCCCTGTATCACTGTCCCAGCTTTCCATAGCCAAGCCCCATATCAATGAACACATTTTGGATCACTGGGCTCCATATCGCGGCATGGTGGTGCAGTGGTTAGCACTGTTGCCTCACACCTCTGGGACCAGGGTTCGAATCTCCGCCTGGGTCACATGTGTGTGGAGTTTGCATGTTCTCCCCATGTCGTCGTGTGGTTTCCTCCGGGTACTCCGGTTTCCCCCCACAGTCTAAAAACATGCTGAGTCTAATTGGACTTGCTAAATTGCCCGTAGGAATGCATGTGAGAGTGCATGGTGTGTGTGTGTGCCCTGCGATGGGCTGGCCCCCCATCCTGGGTTGTTCCCAGCCTCGTGCCCATTGCTTCCGGGATAGGCTCCGGACCTCCCGCGACCCAGTAGGATAAGCGGTTTGGAAAATGGATGGATGGATGGATGGGCTCCATATCTTTGACACAGCTTCAGAAGGCCAAGCCTTGTATCTATGTAACTTATTTCCAGTTCAGTATCTTTCCTTCATTTTATTGCTTTTTTATTCTAAAGCATTGCATGACAAACAGTTTCACCTGCATGAGACATGCCATATAAATCAGGGGTTATAATCACAACTCACCTTGGCGTTCTGCAGGGCTGTCTGGTAGCTGGAGGGCCTGTAGTACATCCTCTGGCCCGGCTCAGTATGCACGTCGCCCAGGAACAGCTCCTCCACCAGGTGGTCCAGATTGTGATGCAGGTAGTGCTTCTCCACACGCAGTAGTTGCAGCTCATGCATGGCGAAGTTGAGGCCCCTTGAGCAGTCGCAGCCTGACGCCTCATTCCACAGGTCGTAGCTGACGTTGGGCTCCCAAGGCCCCGGGCCTGCCCCTGCCGTACTCTGGCAGTTGTGGCCTAGCCTCTGGCTGAGCTCCTTGGCCACAGCCTCACTGTGACACACCAGCTGGGTGCGGTGGACCTGGTAGTCAGCTTCAGTGCCCCCACGGATGATCCAGGAGGCCTGGCGCAGACGCAACTTCCCCCGGATTACCAGCGTGTAGGTGGGCACGCTGCAGTGGTTGTCCCGGTAGTAGAACTGGTAAGCCTTGAATGTACTGTTATGGTAAAACTGGTAAGACCTAGTGATGAACTCTGGACCGGGCCTCACCTCACAGCTGCAGGACAGAAAGAGACTGTTAAAGAGCGTCTGGGTCAATCTCAGAAGACCGATGTGCTCACTTTATTGGAGGAGGCAGAAGCTCTGCTCGCTGCCGAGTAAAGAGACAGCCCCTCCAGACATTCATGACTGTTCATTTACCCACGCTCAAAAACATATAGGCCGTTTCCCCGATCACATCCTGGCTCAGTGCGAGAACACACATGGCGCTTACGCACGTCGTTCCTCCAGCCCTGATGCGTCACATCGGGAAGCAAAGGATCCATGTGCTCTAAGAAAATAGTGGAAGCATAGCACTATGGACTGCTACTTCAGAACACGGTCACTAAGCAAAAAGAAACAGCATAGCCACGGCACTTCTGGAATAAATATGGTATTTCTTACCACATTTGCATTGTGGCGAGGGACTGTTTGGACAAAGACACGCGGACACGCACTCTCATACCACACTGTTTTGTCTTCCTGCACACACAAGCAATTTCTCTTTGGCTTGTGAGAAGCAGTCTCTCTGTCTATTCCTAAAGTTAGACAGTCAGCATCTCCAGTCTACTATGATTTATCACGTCACTCCCCAAAACCTCCTAAAGAACGTGCTAAACACGCCTAGAAAACCTGCTCCTGTTTATCACAGCGGGTTCAGAGAGGCACCTTGTAGACACCCAGTGGCCCTCGATGTTGGGGGGCATCTGCACAGTGACGCGGGCCCCGTTGTGGAGGTGCTTCAGCATTTGGTGGCACTGGAAGTCCTTCACATGCCAGCCTGTGTTCTTCTCCAGGGACAGAGGACTGGCCCTGCCATCGGGGACCTGCAGAGACGATCCTGCACCACCACCTGCGAGTATGAGGAGTCTCAGCGAGGAAAAGTCACCCGAACCCTAACTTCCAAGCACTTCATTGACTGTGGAAATGTAAGCCTGGAGCACATCAGACATGATTTGCTGAGTGTGCTTTGCTGAGTGCTTCAGTGGCCCTTGGAACACCAATGAATGTCCCGTCTGAAGTCTTCTGCGACAACTGATGGCACATTGATGTGAAATCTAGCCTTTCCAGAGTTATGCAAAATGCATCAATACCTAGAGAGTTTATGAACTTTTTAAATTCCTCATGAAATTCAAATGTCTCGTCTTAAAGTCTCCTGGCTTCTCATCTCTTGACCCCAAGAGCTGCTAATATGGTTGATTCTGTGCTGAGGAGGTTGATTCTGTGGCTGCATATCAAACGTAAGAAGAACCTGGCAGCTGGTCAGGGAGTGTATTTCCTCAGAGACTGTGAGGTAGAAGCTTGGGGGATATGTAATGTGTACTGAAATACAGGACTAATCATGTATTTTTGTAAATCAATATAGCATTCCACAGCCTGATGCACAAATGGGAGAGGAACCCCCCCTACTCTAAAGGGTGTAAAGCACTGGGTATCGGGGGGGGGGGGGGTCTCTTCTAATGAGGCAATATCTGCATGCAGCTCGCCCATATGAAGCAGTGACGGTTCCCCGGTCATGTGCTGCAGTGCACTGAGGGAGAAACACCTGCATCACAGCGATGGTCTCCCCCAGGTGATGGAATTGATACATCAGCTCCTGTGCAGTACTTTCAGATCAGGCCCTGGGAACTGAATGAGCAGGCGGAGATGCAGCTTAGAGCATTTGGTGTTATGTCTCCCGGGTCTTCCAACCCGCATTCAGCATCATAACAGCACCTTTTGATATGTTTACAGTGTAGTTCTGTGCAGGAGGCTCACTAGACAGTCGCCTAGGGTACTACCAGCCCCAGGGGGTGAGAGAAGTGAATTCAAAATTTATTTATTTGGTGCACCAGGCGAGTTGCGTTTGCCTCTCTCAGGTGATTTCGATCAAAGTTATTTTCAATGGCCACATTTTGTTTTCAGTTAGGAAACACGGGAAAAATGAAAAAAGTACAACATAGAAAAGTTTGAAAAGATGAAAAGTTTGAACATTGTCTCCTTGGATTTGTTATGATTTTAGGAAGCTATTTTAGCAATAATTAGCCGTCCGGCCAAATGTTTGACATAAAAGACTAAATACAAAAATGAGATAACATTATAACTTTACAGTCAGTGGCAAAATAATGTGAGAATATTTCTAATGTACCCCAAATAATAAATACACTGATCAATTATAGCATTAAACCACCTGCCTAATATTGTGTTGATTCCCCTCGTGCTGCCAAAACAGCTTTGGCCCGTCAAGGCCTGGACTCCACTAAACCTCTGAAGGAGTCCTCTGGTATCTGGCACCAAGTCCTCAGCAGCAGATCCTTTCAGCCCTGTTAGTTGTCAGGTGGGCACCCATGACCCCATCGCCGGTTCACCGATTGGCCTTCCTTGGACCACTTTTGATAGGTATGGACCACTGCATACTGGTTTCAACCTACACGACCGGCAGTTTTGGAGATGCTCTGACCCATTTGTCTATCCAGTGGGCAGCGGTGGCTTAATGGTTAGGGAAGCACACTTGTAATCGAAAGATTGCAAGGCACCCCTGAAGCACCCTGAGCAAGGTACGGCTCCCCGGGCGCTGCGTTAGCTGCCCCCTGTTATGTCACATTGTCACATGTGGGTTAAATGCAGAGGACACATTTTGTTGTTGTGCACTGTGGTGTGTCAACAATCACAAAAGATCACTAAATTCTAATTCTAGCCATCACAGTTTGACCCTTGTCAAAGTCGCTCAGATCCTTACGTTTGCCAATTTTTCCTGTTTACAACACATTAAATTCAATAAATGACTCTTCTTTTGTCATATATAATGGGATCTGTCAAGGTCTGCACCCGTCTGTCCCAGCCTTTCATGTCTCATGCCTGTTTGGTCAGCAGGTGTCGCTGGTCATCCTGTCCTCCCTGTTATCCAAGTCCTCAGTGTGTTTCCGTAGCTCCCCAGACTGCCGCATGCACCGGTAAATTCCTAAGTTGTGTGTTTGAATTCAGCCACCTCTGTTTTTGTCTTTAGTAGATATTGTTCCCTAGTGTTTCTTTTGTATTAGTTATTTTGTCCTAGGGTTTCCCTGCTTTTTTGTTCCTTTCTGGTTCTGTTTAATTATCCTTCTGTTCTGTTCTTAGTGTTTTATTCTCAGTTAATGTTTTCTAGTTCTTGTTATTTGTTAAGCTCTCTAGTTTCTGTGTTTAATTATTTTTAGTTCCACCTGTTGCCTGTTTTCTTATGTCAGCCCTGGTTGATTGTTTCTCACCTGTCCTGCGTTATCTTGTTAGCCGGCTATATTTAAGTACCTGATCCTGCTCTGTTCCCTGTGGAGTCATTGACTATGTTTTCTTGATACTTTTCTTCTGTGTCCTTCCCTTCCTAGGTCATTTTTTGTTCTGTTAGTTGTATTGTTCCCCTATTTAGTTCTGACCCCTCGTGGTCTTTTTCTTTGTAGTGTTCCCAGGGTTCTCATTATCTGTAAATAAGCCCCTGTGGTTTTGCGGAGCCGTAAGTGGATCATCACCTTCTCGCCTGCACCATGCGCCCCTACCATGACAGGTATCCTTCACAGATGCAATTGTAATGAGATAATCAGTGTTATTGATTTCACCTCACAGTGGTTTTAATGTTATAGCTGAATAGGGTATATAATTCACAACACTAAACAAAACTTAAAGTATGAAGTGCTTACTCTCTGCCTCAAGAAGCACAAGATATCAGCATCTAGTTGGGTTTTGTTTCAGCAGTAAATATCTATGATGAATTTTTCAGATGCACTAGGATAATTTTTAGGGAGTACGAGTGCTACTGTGGAAGAGGATTAGGGTTTGAGTTAGAGTTTGATCTTAAATATTAGGGTTTGAGTTTTCCTCTGCATTCACTTCTGGAGGAATTCATTCATCTTGTTTGCTCCATATAGTATTTTCATGCCATTTTCAGATCTATTATCAATGCTAAGTTATAAGAAAAAACGTGATATTTAAGTATTTTAATAAAAACTGATTTGATTTTGGGCCTGTTAAGCACATGAGGCTTCAGGTCGCAAAATAATGTCTGTTGTCCTTTGCAGTGGTGGCTTAATGGTTAGGGAAGCACACTTGTAATAGAAGGATTGCAGGGTTGAATCCCAGACCAACAAGGCACGACTGAGGTACCCTGAGCAAGGTACCGCCCCCAAGAACTGCTCCCCGGGCGCTGAATTAGCTGCCCCCTGCAACGTCACAACATCGCATATGGGATAAATGCAGAGGACACATTTTGTTGTGTGCTTTGATGTATCAGAAATGACCACTGATCTCTAAATTTGAGGAGTCATGATTATTCAGTAAGCTCAGACGGCTGAGGTAACAATATGTCACTGGCAAAGCCTCCTGTTCTCCAAAAAAAGCCGGCTGCCATGTTTCTGCACCATAACTTTGTAGTTCTTTCTTGTTTATACATCAGAGCCAAAGGTGATCATGACTGGTTAGGTACTTAAGCACCAAATCCTCTGCGTGTCACGTGTGAACAGAGTCCGCACGTTCTCTGATGCCCAGACGGCAGTGATGCATCAGTGGTGCTGTTTGTCTGCATTTCACTAGCGCACACTGACTGACTCAGCTGGGTTCTGCACTGATCCACTGCACACAGTATATTCAGAGTTTTACGGCTGTTTTCTGTTAATTCTGTTTCTTTAGAGTCTGAGTATGAACTGTATGGTCAGGCTCACAAATCTTGCTGCTCTTGTTTACTCTGTAATAAATACTTCACTTAAATTGCAGCAGAAAATGCTGTCTGTCCCCCTGTTCAAAGTCCTGTCCTCTCCATAACAGAGGCCCCAGTCCCAGCGCCCTAACCACCAAAAGCATTTCCAGCTGGCAGCTACCCTTTGGTGAGGTAACAGCTCTGGGACGTTTGACAAATGCTAGCCAGGCAGATCATTACAAACGGGCTCAGCCACAGCTTGTCTGGCCCTGCTGTTCTCTGGCCCCACTTGTCCTTTGAACTGCACTTCCAGGAAGAGTGTCAGCCCCACTCTCATTGGCAGTAGGTCACACTTCTGGAGGAATTTGGCTCATAGTACAAAGACTTCAAAGTGTGATATAGGCAATGAGATTGAAAGATATAGTCAACTTTGTATTGCACGAACAAACTGAGGATTTTTTTTCTAATTTATGTTAACTGTCCATAAACTTAGTTGCCATTTATCTGGAGTACTATTAATTTTATTGCAAATCAAAAATCGACAATATTTATATAACATTATTTCAAGGAGAATAATAAAGACAGACAGACATTATCTTCTAGAAATGTTTAAGGCATGCTAAATATATTCATTTTATACGGTACGACCTATGTTAAAAAAGGATGTTCCAGGTCTGGAGGAATATATATATATATTTATGTATGTATATATGTATATGTATGTATATATATGTGTGTGTGTGTGTATATATATGTGTGTGTGTGTGTGTGTGTGTGTGTATATGTATATATATATTTGTTGTTGTTGATTTAATTTGGTTTATTTTACATTTCATTTGCATGGTTTCTTATAAAAACAGTCATTTTCGCTAACTAAACCACATCGCTTGGTTTAGCATTTAGCAGAGTTTGAAACAGGACACCCCTAATGGTGCAATGTAAGGCCATTTTTAAACTGCTTTGGTTTCCTTTCAAAGACCACCGAGGTTTATTACTATCTAAATTTACGACACACGGTAAACTGGTATGACATTCATTTTTTACCGCTCATAGGACAGGCTGCAATAATAGGCGAGTTAACTGAATGTTACGTTTCTTAAACACACTTTGCAATAAGTGGATTTTAAAATACCCTTTTCTATCTTCCAGTTTATTTGAAGTTGTAGCGAGCAGCGGTAATTTTGACCAGTATTCCTGTTTTTATCGCTTTACATGAAAAAACCTCCCTGGCATCGCTCCATCACATGCGTTCTGTACTGTTCCTTACTGTTATAACCATTATTTCGGAAAACAGACAGCATGTGTCCCTTTCTGTGTATTACTATTATTATTTGTACTAGTAGAAGTAGTGAGATTACTTTTACTTTTAGATGTTATTAAAAATAGACCTAAATAACTCTCGTTTGTTTTAAAACCCAATAATATTTTGGCTACGGCACATTGAGCACTGAAAGTACATTTTCATAAACATGTGTGAATGTATATATTAAAAAAATATGCCGCTGATACAGCCAGCAGAGAGCCGAGGAGGCAAGAAATCACTACATCTTCTGTCCACAACTACTGTGGTATCAGAAAAAAAATCCAGATCTTATTTTTCTACCTTACAAGAAACTTGTAAAGAGCTTTACAAAATGAAATGTGATGTATTTTATGTAACTCAAGGGGTATGCAATACAGTACGCAAAACACTTGGTACAGGAGTTGAAATGAGGTTAACTCACCAGTAATCACAAGTAGCAAAACCACGAATGCGTGCGTCGCCCTCAGGATCGAGAATAACATCCTGTTTTTTCTCAGTTTTGTATTTTCCGCGTTTTTGTTGCTGAAAACGGTGTAACTGCGCACCATTCTAATCTGCGAAACTCCGTCAGCACGGAAAAGAAGGAGACGAGACGGCTGGCGGACACCAGCAGCACTCTAAATGGACTCTTAGTGGCTAAGACTTTATTTTCTGTTCTTTTCTGATTACAATTAGATTATTCCACACTTTTTATATTAGTCATGCCGATTAGCAAAGAAACCACACTTGTCCAAGTGCGACTCGCATTCCATAGGAAAGGCTGAGAAGCCTAGTCTTCGCGTCCCAGATGCAGAAACTGCGCAGTTTTCTTTATTAAGGAGGATCTTAGCTTCCTTTGGCTGCAAAACCTTCGCGTTGACGTGACATTACTTTTACAGTGCAGTCCCGTACACGCGATGCCCTCGCCGCGACTCTGCGCTTCACCGAGCGTTTTGGGCGCTCCGAACGGCTGCGCTGGAGGCTGAGGAGGGGCGTCGGGGGTGTGGGCTCAAAGCCCTCCATCAAACTGATGGAAGAGAGTTCCTGTTATTGAAACCTGAATCTAAACCTTCAACGAGGGATTAGCTTCACATCAAAAGGGGCAGGAAATCGTAGTGCTTGAGCCTCAAATAATATGTTGGTACATCTGGAATCTTCTTCGCAATGTTTCAAGGCTCCACTGAAAATGTGATGGAAATTATTTCTTGCGATATATAATCGCATGTGCGTATAACTGTCTTGTTAGATGTATACGTCTACAAATCAGTGGAATTTGACAGTTAATTGAACAAATTAACTTATACCCAAACTACTGGGTATTGTTGAAAATAACAGACAGAATAATAACCTAACGTTGTGCGTGCAGGGTGTTCTTTAACGAGCTGACACGTAAATGTAAGAAATCAAAGTAAACTGGACCGCAGAGATTTACTGCCAGCTAGTATGAACTCGTACATACAATTATACGCAACATAAGACTAGATAAATGCTTGAGATTAAAACGTTTAGAAATTACAGTGAACAAAGAATTAAACCCCAGGCTTCTCCGGCAGGCTAAGATTAGCATCGGCCCTCTCTTAAAAGTTTGTATTATCGGAACCGATTTATTAATGACTCCGCTGTATAGCAGGTGACATAGCAGGCTCTGTTTTTAAGGCCAGGTGGCTTCTCATAACGCGCTGGCATATACACCTTCATATCAGATTTTAACTTTGTTTTTTTTTTTTAACGTAAGAGGGAGATGCCTTTGCTCAGAGATCAAACAGCTATTTCATTACCGGTTGACCTCAAAGTAACTGCAGCCAGCCGCGTCAGCCCGGGGATTCCCCAGCCCGAGGACACGAGGTTAGCGACGTATCCTGTGCGCCGTTTAGTGTGAGGCTTGTGGGGGGAAACTCGACTGATCTAGTGGACCAGGATCAAAAGATGACGGAATTGGTCTTGGTGCCTTTTTTCCCCCAGATTTCCGTAAATTATTCTTGTGTTTATGTAAGACAATGTCCTTAATTTAAAATAATAGAAATATTTTAAAATATGGCATAAAGTGTTCAGAAGGAATTCATTACTGAAAAATGGCAATTATCCACAAGAATGATCTCCCCTGCTTACCGCTACAGTGAAAGTCTGTCTTAACTTTTAAGTGTGAATGCACTCTCCTCTTCTGCTGTGTTTAACGTCCTTTTCATTTTCCATTCCTGCAGTTTTCCGCTTCATTGTTTTGCTCCTATAGAAAGTGCCACATCAATCAGACGTGGTGCTTGTGCCGGTCTGCTGAGACGAGCGACTGCGTGCCAACGCAGGATGAAACGGTGCCTGTGCCGGTCCGGGGAGACGTGCGACTGCGTGCCTACGCACGATGAAACGGTGCCTGTGCCGGTCTGGGGAGATGTGAGACTGCGTGCCTACACACGATGAAACGGTGCCTGTGCCGGTCTGGGGAGATGTGCGACTGCGTGCCTACACACGATGAAACGGTGCCGGTCTGGGGAGACGTGCGACTGCGTGCCTACGCACGATGAAACGGTGCCTGTGCCAGTCTGGGGAGATGTGCGACTGTGTGCCTACACACGATGAAATGGTGCCTGTGCCGGTCCGCTGAGACGTGCGACTGCGTGCCTACACACTATGAAATGGTGCCTGTGCCGGTCTGGGGAGATGTGCGACTGCGTGCCTACACACGATGAAACGGTGCCTGTGCCGGTCTGGGGAGGCGTGCGACTGCGTGCCTACACACGATGAAACGGTGCCTGTGCCAGTCTGGGGAGATGTGAGACTGCGTGCCTACACACGATGAAACGGTGCCTGTGCCGGTTTGGGGAGACGTGCGACTGCGTGCCTACGCAGGATGAAATGGTGCCTGTGCCGGTTTGGGGAGACGTGCGACTGCGTGCCGACACAGGATGAGACGGTGCCTGTGCCGGTCTTCTGAGACGAGCGACTGCGTGCCTACATAGGATGAGACGGTGCCTGTGCTGGTCTGCTGAGACGAGCGACTGCGTGCCTACATAGGATGAGACGGTGCCTGTGCCGGTCTGCTAAGACGAGCGACTGCGTGCCGACGCAGGATGAGACGGTGCCTGTTCTGGTCTGGGGAGACGAGCGACTGCGTGCCGACGCAGGATGAGATGGTGCCTGTGCCGGTCTGCTGAGACGTGCGACTGCGTGCCGACGCAGGATGAGACGGTGCCTGTGCCGGTCTGGGGAGACGTGCGACTGCGTGCCTACATAGGATGAGACGGTGCCTGTGCTGGTCTGCTGAGACGAGCAACTGCGTGCCTACATAGGATGAGACGGTGCCTGTGCCGGTCTGCTGAGACGTGCGACTGCGTGCCTACATAGGATGAGACGGTGCCTGTGCTGGTCTGCTGAGACGAGCGACTGCGTGCCTACATAGGATGAGATGGTGCCTGTGCCGGTCTGCTGAGACGAGCGACTGCATGCCGACGCAGGATGAGACGGTGCCTGTTCCGGTCTGGGGAGATGAGCGACTGCGTGCCGACGCAGGATGAGACGGTGTCTGTGCCGGTCTGCTGAGACGTGCGACTGCGTGCCTACATAGGATGAGACAGTGCCTGTGCTGGTCTGCTGAGACGAGCGACTGCATGCCTACATAAGATGAGACGGTGCCTGTGCCAGTCTGCTGAGACGAGCGACTGCGTGCCGACGCAGGATGAGACGGTGCCTGTGCCGGTCTGCTGAGACGTGCGACTGTGTGCCTACGCACTATAAAACGGTGCCTGTGCCGGTCTGCTGAGACGTGCGACTGCGTGCCGACGCAGGATAAGACGGTGCCTGTGCCGGTCTGCTGAGACGTGCGACTGCGTGCCTACATAGGATGGGATGGTTCTTGCTGGAAACAGTGATGAATTCAGTCATGAATGAATCATCCTGAGTTGATAGAAGCAGAAAAACTTACCCTTCTTCTGCTGGGGCTCCAGGTCTCTCAAATGACATTGCCCTGTATTTCAGTATGGATTCTCTGTCTAGAAAAAGTAATTTCTCAGTTATGACAGTAATCCTTATTTATCTCATGTGAACACTGCGATTCGCATGCTTTGCTGCGATGATTATGGAATTGTTTTTGAATGTGTTGTCATACCTGTGTGGAAACCGAATGGTGGCACATGTTACTGCCATCTGCCATTGTCACTGGTGCAGTATAATGAGAGTCAAGTTCATGTTGAGTCTTTACCAAGAGATGCATTTCAGCTTTAGGAAATATGAACCAATAAACCGAACATATCCTTTCCTCATTAAACCTCTCCAAGATGCTGGAAAAGCTTAGGCTGGGCATTGCACCCCGCTTCCTTGGAAGGGTGGGGAATTGTGGTGGGACACTGCGAGTTTTCCAGCGGCTTCGATGGTGAGGTAACCTTCCCCTTCTGTGAAGTGACAGAAATTGAATGAAAGGGATGATGAGACTTTCAGGATTTCCAGTGAGCTGTTTCCCATGGGTCACTGTAATTGACAGTATATAGAAAAGGGTTGCTTGGAGGAGACTTTTCACTTGGGGAACTTTTGGCGATAGTAAAAATAAAGATTCAGCATAAGATGGAGTGGAGAGGGCCCAAGGTGTCGGGGGGGTATGGATTCCTGGGCCCTGGAGTTGAGGGCCCAAGGTGTCGGGGGGGTATGGATTCCTGGGCCCTGGAGTGGAAAGGGCCCAAGGTGTCGGGGGGGGGGGGGTATGGATTCCTGGACCCTGGAGTGGAGATGGCGGGGTGGGGAGGGTATGGATTCCTGGGCCCTGGAGTGGAGAGGGCCCAAGGTGTCGGGGGGGGGGGGGGTATGGATTCCTGGACCCTGGAGTGGAGATGGCGGGGTGGGGAGGGTATGGATTCCTGGGCCCAAGGTGGGGAGGGCCCTAGGTGGTGGGGGGGGTATGGTTTCATGGGTCCTGGAGTGGAGATGGTGGGGAGGGGGGGGTATGAATTCCTGGGCCCTGGAGTGGAGAGGGCCCAAGGTGTCGAGGGGGTATGGATTCCTGGGTCCTGGAGTGGAGAGGGGCCCAAGGTGTCGGGGGGGGGGGGGTATGGATTCCTGGGTCCTGGAGTGGAGAGGGCCCAAGGTGTCGGGGGGGGGGGGGGTATGGATTCCTGGGTCCTGGAGTGGAGAGGGCCCAAGGTGTCGGGGGGGGGGGGGGGTATGGATTCCTGGGCCCTGGAGTGGAGAGGGCCCAAGGTGTCGGGGGGGGGGGGGTATGGATTCCTGGGCCCTGGAGTGGAGAGGGCCCAAGGTGTCGGGGGGGGGGGGGGGTATGGATTCCTGGGCCCTGGAGTGGAGAGGGCCCAAGGTGTCGGGGGGGGGGGGGGTATGGATTCCTGGGCCCTGGAATGGAGAGGGCCCAAGGTGTCGGGGGGGTATGGATTCCTGGGCCTTGGAGTTGAGAGGGCCCAAGGTGTCGAGGGGGTATGGATTCCTGGGCCTTGGAGTTGAGAGGGCCCAAGGTGTCGAGGGGGGGGGTATGGATTCCTGGGCCCTGGAGTGGAGAGGGCCCAAGGTGTCGGGGGGGGGGGGGTATGGATTCCTGGGCCCTGGAGTGGAGAGGGCCCAAGGTGTCGGGGGGGGGGGGGGGGTATGGATTCCTGGGCCCTGGAATGGAGAGGGCCCAAGGTGTCGGGGGGGTATGGATTCCTGGGCCTTGGAGTTGAGAGGGCCCAAGGTGTCGAGGGGGTATGGATTCCTGGGCCCTGGAGTTGAGAGGGCCCAAGGTGTCGGGGGGGGGTATGGATTCCTGGGCCTTGGAGTGGAGAGGGCCCAAGGTGTCGAGGGGGTATGGATTCCTGGGCCCTGGAGTGGAGAGGGCCCAAGGTGTCGAGGGGGTATGGATTCCTGGGCCTTGGAGTGGAGAGGGCCCAAGGTGTCGAGGGGGTATGGATTCCTGGGCCCTGGAGTGGAGAGGGCCCAAGGTGTCGGGGGGGGGTATGGATTCCTGGGCCTTGGAGTGGAGAGGGCCCAAGTGTCGAGGGGGTATGGATTCCTGGGCCCTGGAGTTGAGAGGGCCCAAGGTGTCGGGGGGGGGTATAGATTCCTGGGCCCTGGAGTTGAGAGGGCCCAAGGTGTCGAGGGGGGGGGGGGGTATAGATTCCTGGGCCCTGGAGTTGAGAGGGCCCAAGGTGTCGAGGGGGGGGGGGGGTATAGATTCCTGGGCCCTGGAGTTGAGAGGGCCCAAGGTGTCGAGGGGGTATGAATTCCTGGGCCTTGGAGTGGAGAGGCCCAAGGTGTCGGGGGGGGGGTATGGATTCCTGGGCCCTGGAGTGGAGAGAGCCCTAGGTGGGGGGGGGGGGAGGTATGGTTTCATGGGTCCTGGAGTGGAGATGGTGGGGAGGGGGGGTATGAATTCCTGGGCCCTAGGCAGGGGGGGGTATGGTTTCCTGGGCCCTGAAGTGGAGATGGCCGAGGGTGGACTCCCCTCTTCCAGAATGTACTGCAGAGACCCAGGGTGTCATGGTGACATTGTGTCCATGGGCCCAGAATTCCTAGCTGCAAACGGCAATAAAACTCAAATCTTCCGTGTTTCTCCACTGACTTTCTGTCCTTTGCAGCGCATTAGTCGCCGGTGTGAAGTTAGCAGGACATGCATCTTACAGTACAGGCAGGGACGGATTACGGACCGGGCCAGCGGGGCTGCTGCCCAGGGGCCCTTGGGGTGCAGGGGCCCGTGGGGCCCCTAGCCCAAAACAATTTGCAATGCTTATCAACAATGTATTTTCGTTTGTCTATTTTAGAGGGCCTACATTCTTTGATCCTCTGCCTACAAGGGCCCTGACCCTATAGGGAGGGCATTTGGCTGCCAAGGGCCCTTGAATTGTGGTGGTTGTGGTGGTGGCGCTGCTGGTGGTGGGGGGGGGGCCCTCGGGAACGTTTTGCCCAGGGGCCCACACAACCCATAATCCGTCCCTGAGTACAGGGGGCCAAAGGATACTGTCAAAAGCCCTGTGATTTCAGTAAAGCAGGATCAGCACATATAAATCAGAAATGATAGCAGGGCAGAATTTAGAACCCCATTTAGAATCTCATGTATATAGGCTCAGAACCACAAAATACCCCATGGATTGAGTCTAATACGAGGTATTCGCCAAGTTAAATACCCAAAATCTACAGCACCCAAGAAGATGTCGCTCACATGTGTTTGCGTTCATCCCTCATGCCAAATCCTGACCTGGCCCTTCTTACTGCCAGACAGCATCTCATTCTGGATCAAGGCGATGAAGATCCACAGCTATGTCAGTGGCTAATCAGGCATGTCATTTAGATCAGTGCTTGCAGTTACAGCTAGCAAATACAATTCTTGTCGGATGGGGTACAACTTGACTTGTCAATGTGCACCTGATTTTGCACAGTTGAAATGTCATTCACCTCTGCCTTAGGACTTGCAAATTTATCCAGACTTTATGAACAATCTTCCTTGCATGATAATGACTTAACTAGCAGCTCAAAGTTCTTCAGCAGAATCGCATAGTATAAATTATATATTATGGGTGTCATGCCCGGCTCGTCCGATCCTCGTGTGTGCCACGCCCCCTGATTATCCTCGTGTACTTCCCCGATCTTGCCCAGCTGTGTCTGATTATCTTCGCCCAGTCTTGTCTATTTCAGTCCACGTCCTGCCCTGGTTTTTGTTGGTCATTGATGTTAGGTATTGTTAGTCGATGTGTCGTGTACCTGGTTCCTATAATAAATGCCCAGTTTTCCCCTTCTTCTGCCTGCCTGCCACATCCCTGCCTGATCCTTCCTGCCCGCCCCGCCCGTCGCACACCCGCGAATCCTGCCAATAGGGTATGACATCAGTATATTTTATATTATGGTGTGTGGGCTTCCATCAGCATATTTTGAATTGAATAGAAAAATGCAGAGATATTATACAGTTAGGTCCATATATATTTGGACCCTGACACAAGTTTTACTATTTTACTTGATTACTGAAATATATTCCAACTGAAGTTATACGATGGGCATGGACATAAAGTGCAGACTCTCAGATCTCATTTTAGGGTGTCCACATTTAAATTGGATGAAGGGTTTAGGAGTTTCAGCTCGTTAACATGTGCCACCCTCTTTTTGAAGGGGCCAAACGTAATTGGACAATTCACTTAAAAGCTATTTCATGGACAGGTGTGGGCAATTCCTTTGTTCTTTCATTATCAATTAAGCAGATAAAAGGTCTGGAGTTGATTTGAAATGTCTTGTTTGCATTTGGAAGATTGAGGTGTGAACATACAACATGCGGTCAAAGGAACTCAGTATGCAGGTGAAACCATCCTTAAGCTGCGAAAACAGAAAAAAAAAACAATTTGAGAAATTGCCACAACTTTAGGAGTGACAAAATCCACAGTTTGGTACATTCTGAGAATGAAAGAAAGCATTAGTGAACTCAGCAACGCAAAAAGGCCTACACGGACAACAACAGTGGTGAATGATCGCAGAATCATTTCTATGGTGAAGAGAAACCCCTTTATAACAGCCAACCAAGTGAACAACACTCTCCAGGAGGTAGACGTATCAATATCTAAGTCTACCATAAAGAGAAGACTGCATGACAGCAAATACAGAGGCTTCACTGCAAGATGCAAGCCTCTCATAAGCCTTAAGTATAGAAAGGCTAGATTGGACTTTGCAAAACAAACATTTAAAAAGCCAGCACAGCTCTGGAACAGCATTCTTTGGACAGATGAAACCAAGATCAACCTGTATCAGAATGATGGAAAGAAAAAAGTATGGAGAAGGGCTGGAACAGCTTATGATCCAAAGAACATCATATCATCTGTAAAACATGGTGGAGGCAGTGTGATGGCTGGGGCGTGCATGGCTGCCAGTGGCACTGGGTCTTTAGTGTTTCTTAATGATGTGACACAGGATGGAAGCAGCCGAATGAATGCTGAGGTGTTCAGAGACATCATGTCTGCTCAAATCCAGCCAAATGCAGCCTAATTGATTAGGCGGCGTTTCATAATACAGATGGACAATGACCCAAAACACACAGCAAAAGCAACCCAGGACTTTATTAAAGCAAAGAAGTGGAATATTCTCGAATGGCCAAGTCAGTCACTTGATCTCAACCCCACTGAACATGCATTTCACTTGCTAAAGACTAAACTACAGACAGAAAGACCCTCAAACAAGCAGCAAATGAAAGCTGCTGCAGTAAAGGCCTGGCAGAGCATTAAAAAGGAGGAAACCCAGCGTCTGGTCATGTCCATGAGTTCAAGACTTCAGGCAATCACTGCCTGCAAGTGTTTTCAACTAAGTATTAGAACTGAACATTTTATTTGCAGTTATATTAATTTGTCCAATTACTTATGAGCCCCTGAAAGGAAGGGATTGTGTAGAAATATTACTTTAGTTCCCCACATTCTTCTGCAATATTTTTGTTGTACCCACTTTATCTCTGTCCAAATATTTATGGTCCCGACTGTAGTTAAAACCTAAATATCAAGCATTAAACCCTAAAAAAGAGGTGGTATTCAGATATGTTGTTTTTCACATCAGACATCCATGATGTGACCCATTAGAGATTTTTATTTATTTGGAAGTGAGCAAAACCCCATAGCAAAATCTCAGCCCCCACCCCCGAGCATCACACGCTTCCAGCACCTCATACATCAAGGAATGGTGGCATGTAAATATTCTCAAGAGATGAGTTATCCTTCTTCTAAGCTAAATAGTTAGTTTGATTCATTGACACCAGAGAGTTCAGGTCCCTGTCTAGCATACTTCATTTTATTGAAGAAGAAATTTATTTATGATGCTAGAAACTATGACGAAATGTATAGCAGTGGTCAAAAGTTTTGAGAATGACTTAATTTTCACAGTCTGCAGCCTCAGTTTTAATGATGGCAATTTGCATAAACTCCAGAATGTTATGAAGAGTGATCAGATGAATTGTAATTAATCACCAAGTCCCCTTTTGCCATGAAAATGAACTTAATCCCAAAAAACCCATTTCCACTGTATTTCAGCCCTGCCACAGAGACCTGCTGACATCATTTCAGTGAGTCTTTTGTTAACACAGGTGAGAGTGTTGATGAGGACAAGGCTGGAGATCATTCTGTCATGCTGACTGAGTTAGAATAGCAGACTGGATGCTTTAAAAGGAGGCTGGTGCTTGAAATCATTGTTCTTCCACTATTAACCATGGTTATATTTGCAGACATCATTGCTTGCTTTGTACAAAAAGGGCTTCACAGGCAAGGGTATTGCTGCTAGTAAGATTGCACCTAAATCAACCATTTGTCAGATCATCAAGATCTTCAAAGAGAGAGAATCAATTGTTGTGAAGAAGGCTTCAGGGCGCCCAAGAAAGTCCAGTAACCGCCAGGACCATCTCCTAAAGTTCATTCAGCTGCGGGATGAGGGCACACTTGCTCAGGAATGGCAGCAGGCAGGTGCGAGTGTATTTACACGGACAGTGAGGCGAAGGCTTTTGGAGGATGGCCTGGTGTCAGGAAGAGCAGCAAAGAAGCCGCTTCTCTACAAGAAAAACATCAGGGACAGACTGATATTCTGTCAGAGGTACAGGGACTGGACTGCTGAGGACTGGGGTAAAGTCATTTTCTCTGATGAATCCCCTTTCTGATTGTTTGGGGCATCCAGAAAAACAGGTTGTCCAGAGAAGAAAAGATGAGCGCTACCATCAGTCCTGCGTCATGCCAACAGTAAAGCATCCTGAGACCATTCATGTGTGGAGTTGCTTCTCAGCCGAGTAAGTGGCTCACTCACAATTTTGCCTAAGAACACAGCCATGAATAGTATTAAAATAATATCAAAATAATTTCTTATAACTTTTTATTTTTTACTTTGTATGTTTCTATATGTTTAGTACTTATTTTGTTTTTTATTCTGTTATCCTCCTGCCTTGTTTTTTGCCCAGTCTGCAGTCTGCAGTATTTTCCCTGCTGCTATTCTAGTACATTCATGCATGTGAGACATAAAAATTTTGAACCTTAAATCCAATCCACAGTTTTTGTATTTGCTTTCCCAGCATCCTCTGTTGCAGTGGACACCTTGAAGCTGTGCTCCACGGTTAAGGCTATAACCAGTCTCTTTCAGAGAGTGTCATCTACTAGGCAACCCTACAAAGGACGGAAGTTGTGGGCCAAGGAAATGCAGAGAGCTAGGGGAGGAGGCGCAGGAATTGCTGGGTGACCTTCTATGCTGTGTCACATCTGTGTGGTCGGTGAGCAGTGAAATCTGCCCTGATTTATTCACATTTTTTCTATCCTTTAGTATTAAACTCCACATGATTGCCTGCTCTGCAGATACGGGTCAGCATTACTGCATTTGTGCTCATTTCATTCAGCTTCTCTGATGTGCATCTAAAAACATTATCATTTACACATGTTTAAAGATTACTAAATTATAATAAGACGCAGTTTATTATGGGGCGCCGTTTGTAAAGATAGCAAACATTTTTGTACTTGCCACTTTTGCAACATTTAGTGCAATTTTCTGACATTTAGCTAGAAGTCAATGGTGTTGTGGATCATCAGGTTTTTTTGCTGTGTAAATTATGTATGCCAAAACTGCACATTCTATGGCCTCTAAGTGAGCGGAATTCGCCATATTGTCCCGCATCAGCCCTAACCTGCGCTCTCGTCGGTACCGCCCATTTTACGCAAATGGGCGTGGCTAATTTGCATACGTTCTCAACATTTAGTCTTCATTTAACATTTATATTTAACATTTGTATTTAGATTTATATTTAAGTTGTATATTTAATATTTATATTTACATTTAACATTTATATATAACATTTAACATTTATATTTAAGTTTTATATTTAACATTTATATTTACATTTACATTTAACATTTATATTTAACATTTATATTTACATTTACATTTAAGTTTTATATTTAACATTTATATTTATATTTACATTTAACATTTATATTTAACATTTACATTTAATATTTATATATAGACAAGCCACATATGATGAACAATTTTGAACATAATTTACACAGCAAAAAAACCTGATGATCCACAACACCACTGACTTCTAGCTAAATGTCAGAAAATTGCACTAAATGTTGAAAAAGTGGCAAGTACAAAAATGTTTGCTATCTTTACAAACGGCGCCCCATAGTTTATACTTAAGAAAACTACTATCTGGACCAATACAAGAAACTACAGAAAAGCACCATAAACAATGGTTTGCATTTCAATTAATGCCACCAAGAAAATCATTTTTAAATACAACATGGGCATGATAAATGATTGGAGTTGTTTTTCTCAAATGACTGGAACAGGTATAAACAATGTGTTCTTGGCCAAACTTGCTCACAATGAAAGCCTCCACCGCGTCAGGTGACACGAGCAGTGTGGATGGTGGCTTCTGCTTCTGTTCTGATCCGGATCATAGGTCGGTGGTTCTGCTTTTGGTTAGGCTTTACTCTGCCTCATGTGCACTTTCTTATGTGTAAGCATAAACCTGTGTGTCCACTGGTGGCTTTTAGGTTAAGGAACCATTCAACGCAGGCGGAACGGTGTTATTAAAACATAGGACAATGAAAACTGAATAAAACTAAATACTGAAACATGTATTACAATTTTTTTTACCATCGCTTTGGCACTAGTTTCAGAACCTTGATGTCATTTTTCAAAATACTAGATGCAAAACTCACAACCAATTATCAAAATGCACATTTTTCGAAAGTATTTTTCCAGTTGCTTGGGTACAACACACAAAACCCAAAGATCATTTGTTCAGTGACCTGAAATCCATCCATCCATCCATCCATTTTCCAAACCGCTTATCCTATTGGGTCGCGGGGGGTCCGGAGCCTATCCCGGAATCAATGGGCACGAGGCAGGGAACAACCCAGGATGGGGGGCCAGCCCATCGCAGTGACCTGAAATCACCAGTTGAAAATGACACAACTTAACATCAACGTATTTACCTTTTCAAAATGAAGTTCAGACATTGCATTTGAGACGACTATCTGTTCATTTCTTTACACTGAACTAGCTATCAATTGCTACAATTGCTCAAAATGATGTGTTGCATTCCTCTTAAAGCATAGTTTTATGAAAACTGAGGGACAATATCCCATGTTCACATCATGAAAGTTTGAGGATAGCAAGACCCACTGACACAAATTTGTTACTGATGACTGATCTGATTTCACTTGGTGAAATTGTATGAGTATGAAAAAGTGGTGTCCACAGCAACATAGAGATCCTAGAATGAGCTAGAAGCTAGAATGATTCAACCAAACCTCAGAAGATCAACTGTGGCCTCAGTCATTAGAACCTTCCACAATGAGAAACAATGTCTTCAGCATGTACTACAGTGAACATTACAGTACTGTAGGTCACTCTTATCAGAAGACTGGAAACTGCATTGTAATGTGTCACACAGAGTATGTTATGTGACTGTGATGTGTTTTAGATGTTTTTTTTCATTTATTTCTAGTTGATTATGCACTGAATATATTAGTGTGGCATTTTCGTTCACTAGAGTTGATGAATTGTATTGCCCTGAGGGACACTATTATGGGGTGGGTTTTTTTGTTTTGGCCAATTGCATCTGTGCGAGAAAGTTCCGGGAGAAGAGGTGGTTTTGGGGTGTGCATGGCGGGAAAAAGAGCGGGGGAGAAGCAGAGAGAGTGGGGTGGGTGTCAGCTGTTGGGTGGTGGATCAATGCTGAGAGTCCGTGCGGGATTCTTCTCTGAGGACGAAGCAGAGGAAAGCTGGGTAGCACCACAAGCTGGTCTGATTTGGGGTTCGGACTGTAGCCTTAGCTAATCCAGGCTTCACCAGGGTTTTGCTTGGTTGTTGGACAGTCGCAGGGAGCTGAGTTACGACCAGCAAAATTAAACTGCACCATCAGCCGAAGCTAGTGGGAGCTCGGCTCTGGACCCAAAGCCTGCCTGGAGCAGTGGGCCATTCAGCTTGTTTTGGCTCGAGGAGGAGGTGGAGAGGTGAGATAGATCCAGCGGCCCAAGGAGAAGGAGGAGAAGGGAGATGGAGCCGGCAGCCTGAGGAGGAGGATGAGAGAAGAGATGGAGCCAACAAGCTGTGGAGGAGGTGGAGAGGGGAGATGGATCCAGAGGAGGAGGAGAGGGGAGAAGGAGCCAGCAGCCCAAGGAGAAGAGGAGAGATGGAACCAATGGGCCATGGAGGAGGTGGAGAGGGGAGTTGGATATGGTGGCCTGAATAGGAGGAGGAGACGAAAGATGGAACCGGCGACCTGAGGAGGAGGTTGAAAGAGAGGAGATGGAACTAGTGGCCCAGGGAGGAGGAGAGGGGAGATGGAGCTGCCAGACTGTGGAGGAGGTGGAGAAGGGGGATGGATCTGATGGCCCAAGGAGGAGAAGGAGAGAAGAGATGGAACTGACGTGCTGTGGAGGAGGTGGAGAGGAGAGAAGGAGCTGGCGGCTCAAGGAGGAGGAGAGGGGAGATGGAGCTGGTAGCCCACAGGAAGAGAGGGGAGATGGATCCGATGGGCCGTGGCTAGAGCTACAAGGTAGAGTAGAACACCACTGTACATTTACATTTACAGGATTTGGCAGACGCCCTTAGCCAGAGCGACTTACATAAAGAGAAACACTGTCCACCAAAGACACAATGGACTCAACAATAATGTAGCCATCAAAACCAACAGACAGGAAAAGCAGGAGTTAAAGAGGCTTTATGTTATCTTCCAAGTGCTTATCCTCAACTGAGGCACCTGGAGTCTCTTCCAGGCAGCACAGGGCACAAAGCTGGAGACATCCTGGGCAGGATGCCAGTCCATCACATGACAGGGGACAACTTGGATGGGATGCCAGTCAATCACAGGCCACAAGGTGGAGACACCCTGGACAGGATGCCTGTCTTTTACAGGGCATAGGGCAAGGGACAACCAGGAAGGGATGCCAGGGCATTACAGTACTCAAATATACATGCAATTGCAGGGGGAATCCTGCTCAACACCAGGAGTACATTCAACACACAACTCCAGTTAGCTAAGGTTACCTACTTTGTAAAGTACTTGTATGTCAATCAGCTGCTACTTTCCAATAAGGACCTCAGTATAACATGAATTTACACCAGATCTGTTGGTTTTTCAGTAAAGGGAACCTTGGCATAGTTACGTATTTTTAATTAAAGGGACACCCTGCCTGGATTGTGCATACTGGCTGCTCCAGGGATTGATGGTTTCTCAGTGCACTGGAATGGTGGCCTCCCTTGTTTTTCTCTCCATGAGTAGGGGGCCAGGCTTGCGGGAACATGGGAGAATGTCTCCCAGATCGCTGCTCCTCTCCCTCCTCTGGATGAGACATGTGGGGCTTTGATGTGGGACTCTGGGATCGGGACCACAGCCCCAAAGAGAAACAGATGGTGGCCAGCCCCTCATGTGGTGGGGGTGGGTATATAAATAAGGCCCGGGGAACAGCCTCCACACCACCACGGCTTACAAGTGAGAGCTGCCAAAGATGGATATCAATTCACTGTAAACATGCCCTGTGAATACGTGGAGTCTCTTAAGGCACGTACCAATATCACCAGTCCTGGAACATCCCACTACGACAAAGAAAAGGCTGGGGAGTGAAGATTTTGGACACTGCTGAACCTCTCCAAGCATTTCAAGCCATTGGGGGCCTTTCTTCTGGCTGTTTAAAGTGACAGGCTGATTTATAAATACTTATGATTGATAAGTATGTTGCTTTTACCATCATGCTTGATGGACCTCCTGCAGGGACAGCCATCATGCTCCTCGGGTCCTACTAGTGCTGGTGAACAGAGCAAAGCAGGTCCTTGCTGTATAATGGGCTGCATTTACACAGTGGCTGTTCTGGGATTTGGGACCGTCTCTCAGTGCCATACAGCAGTCCCCTTCCTTGTGCCCTGTGATGGACTGGAGTCCCAGCCAGGGTGTCCCCTTCCTTGTGCCCTGTGACAGACTGTAGTCCCGTCCAGACTGCCTCCGGCCCTGTGATGGACTGGAGTACTGTTCAGGGTGTCCCCTTCCCTGTGCCCTGTGATGTACTGGAGTCCCATCCAAGGTGTCCCCTTCCCTGTGCCCTGTGACGGACTGGAGTCCCGTCCAGGGTGTCCCCTGCCCTGTGTCCTGTGATGGACTGGAGTCCCAGCCAGGGTGTCCCCTGCCCTGTGTCCTGTGATGGACTGGAGTCCCAGCCAGGGTGTCCCCTTCCTTGTGCCTTGTGATGGACTGGAGTCCCGTCCAGGGTGTCCCCTTCCTTGTGCCCTGTGATGGACTGGAGTCCCATCCAGGGTGTCCCCTTCCTTGTGCCTTGTGATGGACTGGAGTCCCGTCCAGGGTGTCCCCTTCCTTGTGCCCTGTGATGGACTGGAGTCCCGTCCAGGGTGTCCCCTTCCTTGTGCGCTGTGATGGACTGGAGTCCCGTCCAGGGTGTCCCCTTCCTTGTGCCCTGTGATGGACTGGAGTCCCGTCCAGGGTGTCCCCTTCCTTGTGCCCTGTGATGGACTGGAGTCCCGTCCAGGGTGTCCCCTTCCTTGTGCGCTGTGATGGACTGGAGTCCCGTCCAGGGTGTCCCCTTTCTTGTGTCCTGTGATGGACTGGAGTCCCGTCCAGGGTGTCCCCTTCCTTGTGCCTTGTGATGGACTGGAGTCCCGTCCAGGGTGTCACCTTTCTTATGCCCTGTGTGCTTCTTGAGATGGATGCCAAGGTCCTAGGATTCTTGTGCTAGATCAGAAATTAGAAGCTGAATGGATGAATAGATGGAAGGATTGATGAATGGATGAATCTTTGGGCTTTTGTGTTTTTTTTTCACAACGCTAAGAGACAAAATTGGATAGATATTTAAGACCCTGTCTTCCTGTTTCAATTTTTATCATTCATGGTAGATGACACCATGACAGACTCACTGTAGCTGTTTAAGTCTTTATTTTTCATGTTTTTTCAGACCCTTTAATATAATTTCCAAATGCCAGCTGGTATTTTTGTAAACCTCATTAGTGTCTGATACACAGACCTCCCACAGCACTGTGGCGATTGGCTTTCTCCACAAAGCCATCAGTCTCTGTCTGTAGCCTGACCACATAAACATGGTGGCTGCCATTTAGAGCTTTCCTCTGGTCACACAACAACACTGGTCCAAACCCACCCTGGCATGAAGGCTGCCCAGCCTCCTCTTTTAATCCTCCTGAACTCCATATAGCTGCCCCCCCCCCAATCCCCTATGTGGCTCCTGCTGGGGGTACTGTGGCTCAGTGTGGTGAACCTATGTGTCTGTGACCAGCTGGTTACCAGTTTGAATCCCGTGCTCTAGGGGCATTGGATGAGTGGCTCCCTCTGTGCTCGGACTCCAAGTATTGCTCTCACCTCTGTTTATTTGTGTGCCTTAACAAGGAGAATAAGTCAGGATATGTGAAAACTAAGACACTCCTGTAAAAATGGCAAATAAAGCATGCTTTCTTTTGTAGGATGAGGGAGTTTACCTCTGAAGTAAGGAGCACGGAATTCAGCCTTTAAATCCCAAGAAGCCAAATCTAACTTGGAACCTGAAATATCATTTTTGGTTACTGTATCAGTTTTGTTTCTTAGATACTTTCTGATGCATTTACCTTATTTTCCAAGTTCTACAACATTGCAAGCTGATCAGTCAGAAACTGCTGCTTCTGCCCTTATGCTAGAATAACAGTGTGTTATATCCATACTATTTGTGGTATAAAACATGTTTTTTCAAACTTTACACTTTTATTTCTCCAATTTTGGAATTAAGAACTGAGTGAATGAACTGAAAATGAAACGTGATACGAGCAGAATCCAGAGCTAATATTAAAGGACTATGCTTGTTTCATTGAGTTGCATTGAGAAAGGCTGTTTGTTGGATATGCACTCATTGTGGCAAAAGAAAACAGTTTCTCTAAAAAGCAGGCGTTGTATTAACTTGTGTCTTCTGTTGTCCTGTATTTTCCGATAACTTGAACACATACATTTGTAGGGGTGGGTGGAAAATGTTCACATTCCCATCAAAGATAATTCTCCACCAGATTCACTCCATACCCAGGTAATGGTGGGATGCGCCAGTCTTGTCTGTACAAGCTCTGCGATCTAAGAAAATCCAGAATGTCTCCTCCTTCCATGCAGATCCATCGGAAAGAACGTGATCACTGATCTGCACATAAAAGTCCCCATCAGCAGATGTGGCTGTGGTCTGCAGAGAGATCACAGCATCTTTCATGATGGGACCCATAAGTGCTTTTGAATGACCATGTTTCAAAAATTAAACTCTGGTCTTTGAGTGGAATCCCTAAGGTTTTGGAGAGATACATTAGTTAGAACTGTTTGCCAAGAGCCGGAAAACAATCATCGACGTGGGGAAGTGACTTATTGACTTGATGCAGTTTGTAACTTGCTTTTAGCAATGAAGCCCATTCTTTCTTTTGACAATAATGTTGGCATGCCCAGAGTGGGTGGGGCAGCCAGTTAACCTTGGCCCCCCCAGCATTTTTTTGTCACTGCTTGGGAGTTTTTGGTTCCTCTCCTCTCTAGTCAACCTGCATTTTCTTTCTTTCTTTCTTTCTTTCTTTCTTTCTTTCTTTCTTTCTTTCTTTCGTTCTTTCTTTCTTTCTTTCTTTCTTTCTTTCTATTATTTTGTCTAATTTATGTTTAATGTATCACTACACACCCATGTACAGTGCCTTGGAGTGACTCTGTTGTTAAAGGCGTTATATAAAAATAAATTAAATTGAATTGTGGGTCGCTAGAGTAGCATTTGTTCCGGTTTTACAAATGAACATAAAAACATGAATGATTCTCTGCTTCTCCGTCCTTTACTTATCTACGTTAATCATGCATCCAATCAAGCTAACTTTAGTCTGTATCAGACTCCTGTCACTCGACTTTCTCTGTCTTATCTTTGGCCGGCATGCTGTCCTGTGACTGTCTGGGAGAAATGGCGGAGATCATTCTGGAAACACGACACTTTTCAGCACACGCTTCCCTGTGCATCTGGGGTTCTGCTCCAGCAGTTTGGAATGCAGCACCTGTAAGTCTGGCCGGCTCAGGATTGCTGAGGGTCCCACTCTGTGTGCTAAACACTTCCAAGGCCTGGTGGCATTGCACAGTGTGGAAGTCATTACTGATAAGGGGCAGTGCTGAGCCTTCCTGGACCTTACAATGGAGAATTTAAACATCAGGAACACACAGAATGAGAGTGGGTCTAACAAAATTTGTTTTAAGGGAATCATAGAGTGTAGTCATTTCCAAAAACTTTCCATTGGTATTATCCAGCTTATTCTTGAATGCAGAAACACTGATAATAGTTCTGCACAATACAGTAAATTTCCTGAAGACAATCTAACTGCACTTGATTTATATTTGGAAAACTAAGGAGTGATTTTTTTAAAGCATCTCTGGTTTGTTTTACTTTTTTTTGCAGTCTGAGCCTCCACCTCAGCCACACCTCCTTCCTGCAGCCATGCCCCTCCACCTCAGCCACACCTCCTTCCTGCAGCCATGCCCCTCCACCTCAGCCACACCTCCTTCCTGCAGCCATGCCCCTCCACCTCAGCCACACCTCCTTCCTGCAGCCATGCCCCTTCACCTCAGCCACACCTCCTTCCTGCAGCCATGCCCCTCCACCTCAGCCACACCTCCTTCCTGCAGCCATGCTCCATTTCCTCAACCATGCCCCCTCCCTGCAGCCATGCCCTGTTACCTCAGCCACACCCCCTCACCTGGTTTGCCTTGCCTGAAAATTGACAGCTGCGGCTGATTGTTCGTTAACCTAGGAGGTTACTTAAACTGACTGTGAAGTATTAGTGTCTTATAAGAACTAGCTGAGCATATACTCTCCCTGATTTTCCCACAGTGACTGATTACTCGTCTGTGTAGATTTGCCTACGTACCCTGTCCTTTTTCCAGCCCAGTAAGTATATGATTCCTTCACCCTCTTGAAGTGAGTGTGTTTGCCGTATTCCCAGTGTCTACACTTTGATTGCTCCTCCCCCCCTGAATTGAGCTACTGGCTTTTTCCCCCCTGCTTTTGTGTCTGACCACAACTCCTGACTTTCGCCATTATAACCTGTTTGCTCAGAATCTGGATCCTCATGTTCCCAGTTGTTGTTACAAGTAGTTTCGTAACATTACATTAAGTTTTCTAACCTCTAGCTTTTGTCATGTATGACATCATGAGTGCAAATCCATTGACTATGAATAGCACCTGTCCCACACACCCCTCTGAATGCAGCTTTAGGGTGGACAGATGCACCAGCCAGGTGTTCTCTGCCACCAGGGGGAAAGAACATAGGAGTGAATCCTTGCTTCTATGTTTAACCTACCACATGGACAGACAGTCACTGTCATCGAGAACCTTCTGTTAGGGTGATTCTCTAGGGAAACATCTGAAAACGTGTGTCCAAGGCATAGAAATGTGGAACTAGCAGCATTAATGGAAGAACCCATGACAGCCATCTTATTACCATCCAGCGCAACAGCCACAGTGCATATGGCATGAGGTGCAAAGTTCAGGTCCAGAAAGTACAAATCCAGACCAAGATTTTGTTTCAACCAACCAATTGATCATAAAGAATCTTATTCAGAGTACTCAACTAGTTGGTTGGAACTAAATTTAGGTCTGGATTTGTTCTTTCTGGACCTTAACCCTGTACCCCTGCATATGGCTGTCAGGTTAACTAACGAACTCAGGAAAGTAGCAACCATTTCCTATCATGCCACTGTATCTGTGCCAGATGCTGCTGTCACGGGTGCATTTAAGTGCTTTGCTAGGCCCCGTCAGTGCTGCACCTCCTCAACACGCTGTCACATGACCTGCAGGCTGACCAGACTGAGCACTGCAATCACTTTACTGCTCTTTTAATGAAATCAATGTGTGCTGCCTTTGAAACAGTCATGGAGACTATTGAGACAAAGGCTGGCCCCAAGCTGAATGCAGACAATATGTCTGGCAGCCTTGATAGCTGAGGATGGGTGCTCTGTGTCTTATTAAGGGACTGTCAGGCAGTAATTCTGATTAGCAACTATAATCATAACTTATGGGATCAGCTGCATACAATTAGAAGTACCCTCTGCTTTTTTGTAAAAAAGCTCGCCTGAATTCTCTTTGCTGGGTCAGTTGCTGTTGCCTTATGAACCCTATGCTACATTCTGGGCAAAGGGAGTTCACAGAGAGAAGCATTTCCAAGTGTCAGAGCTTCTTAATGTGTCATCCTTGGTTGACTATGCAGGCTTGTAAGTAAACTGTCTGCCTTAAGACCCAAGGGCTAAGGGATGGGAATCTGTCAGTTGAGTCTGAGTTCTTTCTCCCGCTTTTCTCCTGTCTGGGGAAGCCCTTTGCGGATTTATCTGTAATAGAGACCCTGAAACAGAGCTTTGTTTTAAGAAAATCCTTCCCTACCTTTTCAGCTGCTGCAAATCTGGGAAGACATCTTCATAAGATTTTTTTTTTCTTGCTTAAATGGTTTGATCTTGTATTATTATACAAATATATTTATCACATAAATATAAATTATGTGAGATGTTACACTCATCATTGTGAAAACGATGCCATGAGAGGGCTGGGGGGGTGGGGGCAGGCTGAAGCAGGGGATCAGTGAGACCTCCTGGGCCGTCTCCACAGGTTGGTACATTGTCATCGAGGATTTTGCTGAGCAGGGAGGGATTTTTGGTCGTTAGCTATTCTTAGCGTTCCAGCCATTGGCTCCGGCAGGTAGCAGCTGTAGATGCTGGTCGTTAGCCATTCTTAGCGTTCCAGCCATTGGCTCCGGCAGGTAGCAGCTGTAGATGCTGGTCGTTAGCCATTCTTAGCGTTCCAGCCATTGGATCCGGCAGGTAGCAGCTGTAGATGCTGGTCGTTAGCCATTCTTAGCGTTCCAGCCATTGGCTCCGGCAGGTAGCAGCTGTAGATGCTGGTCGTTAGCCATTCTTAGCGTTCCAGCCATTGGCTCCGGCAGGTAGCAGCTGTAGATGCTGGTCGTTAGCCATTCTTAGCGTTCCAGCCATTGGCTCCGGCAGGTAGCAGCTGTAGATGCTGGTCGTTAGCCATTCTTAGTGTTCCAGCCATTGGCTCCGGCAGGTAGCAGCTGTAGATGCTGGTCGTTAGCCATTCTTAGCGTTCCAGCCATTGGCTCCGGCAGGTAGCAGCTGTAGATGCTGGTCCCCGCTGCTCCAGCTGTGAGAGCCAGCAGGTGGCAGCAGTTCGTTCTTTGAAAATGGCTTATGAAACCCTTATATTCATCTGCATTTGGAGCAGTCACATGGGTTTGAAATGGCTCTGGTTAGAAACTATATGGAAATTACTTGGGCAGCTGAGGTTACCAAAATATAACATCTACCATTTAGAGTGATGCAACTAGTGTGGTGCTGCAGCTTCAAAGCCAGGACATTGACTTATTCTGGATGACAAAATGAAAAGCTCTTTATCACGCTTCTTTTTTTCAATGCTCTTAAGTCCATGGCTGCTTTTGTCCTTATTGTTTAAAGAGTCAGTCAAGTGAATTGAGTGATTAGCAGTTCGGGACATTTCACAGTATCAGATATGACCGAAGTGTGTGTGTCTTTCCACTGTCTTTGACATGCATCTAGTATTAATGAACTGTGAGGCACAGGACACTTGGTCACAGAGCTCCATGTTTGTGTATCTTGGGTGTGCAGTTTGTTCCCAGCTTTTTATGAATGTTTAAAAAACCAGGCGTGACTTTATGAAGCCATTCTGAGAAGAGCCCTCTGTGGCTTTTATGTGATGAGTGTCTTTTTTTAAATGTCGTCTTCTGTGTGTCTACTCATGAACCCCACCTCATTGCCCCACCCAGTCCTTTTTAAGAACCTGTATGTTTTCAATGAGGCTTGTCCATAAAAAGGCAGAGACTTTGAACTGTTAATGAAACATAATGAATAGGATTTAAGTGTGATTGACATCTTTCGTGTGGTTCAAAGAGAAGGTGCATTTGCAGAGAAACACAAGCTGTTCAGTTTCTCACTTCAAAACACTAGGTTGTGCTGCTTGCTCTGTACTTCCACTTTCATTACTGTGTAGTTACTGTGGCACAGTGTAGTTATTCACTACTGTGTAGTAATTATTACACAATGCACCTCAGAGTGAGCTATAGATGAATTTTATGAATTCGAAACATTTTAGTGGGCTTTGTACATTATCTCTGTGATTATAATGTGCACATTACAAATATACTTTGGCATCTTGACATTCGGTTTGAATGCAAAAATGGGTTGTGACACACACCCTTAACAAGCCCCTATGATCAACTGTTCTGAAAGGCTTTATGCTAAAATAAACTCAACGGAATCATGTAAACGCTTACACAGTTAGTCTCAAGTGAAAAACAGGAAGGCCAGACTTTAGCAGCTGTGTCAGGCTCTGTGTGTTAATCACCCTCTTGTGGGTTTTTGAGCCGCCAGGGAACTTCTGCGATGGTGTCCCGCAGCTCCAAGCTGCCTCAGACCCATCAACTGCTCCTGTTTAAACCGACTGCCTGAGAGACAGTTTTGACCCCTGTGACTGTGAGTCCAGCCACTACCTCATAACCCCACTGCTATTGGACATTTCCCCAGAAACACTGCATTTAAAACCCTTGCTTTGGATACTAAAATTCATATTCCTGCAGTTCATGTGCATTACACCCCCACTTCAATCTGCAAAGACAGTTTATGGTTCCACTGGTGTGATGTCACACTTTCATGCTGACTTCTGCTATGACACTGAACCTGTCAAAGGTTTAAAGTGTTCCGGAGCGTGCAGACCGTGTGCTCTCCTGGACGGGCGCACGTCCCAGGACGGCTCCTGTAGCTGAGAGCGTGCAGGCCGTGTGCTCTCCTGGACGGGCGCACGTCCCAGGACGGCTCCTGTAGCCGAGAGCGTGCAGGCCGTGTGCTCTCCTGGACGGGCGCACGTCCCAGGACGGCTCCTGTAGCCGAGAGCGTGCAGGCCGTGTGCTCTCCTGGACGGGCGCACGTCCCAGGACGGCTCCTGTAGCGGAGAGCGTGCAGGCCGTGTGCTCTCCTGGACGGGCGCACCTCCCAGGACGGCTCCTGTAGCGGAGAGCGTGCAGGCCGTGTGCTCTCCTGGACGGGCGCACGTCCCAGGACGGCTCCTGTAGCGGAGAGCGTGCAGGCCGTGTGCTCTCCTGGACGGGCGCACGTCCCAGGACGGCTCCTGTAGCGGAGAGCGTGCAGGCCGTGTGCTCTCCTGGACGGGCGCACGTCCCAGGACGGCTCCTGTAGCGGAGAGCGTGCAGGCCGTGTGCTCTCCTGGACGGGCGCACGTCCCAGGACGGCTCCTGTAGCCGGGAGCGTGCAGGCCGTGTGCTCTCCTGGACGGGCGCACGTCCCAGGACGGCTCCTGTAGCCGGGAGCGTGCAGGCCGTGTGCTCTCCTGGACGGGCGCACGTCCCAGGACTGCTCCTGTAGCCGGGAGCGTGCAGGCCGTGTGCTCTCCTGGACGGGCGCACGTCCCAGGACGGCTCCTGTAGCCGGGAGCGTGCAGGCCGTGTGCTCTCCTGGACGGGCGCACGTCCCAGGACGGCTCCTGTAGCCGGGAGCGTGCAGGCCGTGTGCTCTCCTGGACGGGCGCACGTCCCAGGACGGCTCCTGTAGCCGGGAGCGTGCAGGCCGTGTGCTCTCCTGGACGGGCGCACGTCCCAGGACGGCTCCTGTAGCCGGGAGCGTGCAGGCCGTGTGCTCTCCTGGACGGGCGCACGTCCCAGGACGGCTCCTGTAGCCGAGAGCGTGCAGGCCGTGTGCTCTCCTGGACGGGCGCACGTCCCAGGACGGCTCCTGTAGCCGGGAGCGTGCAGACCGTGTGCTCTCCTGGACGGCGCACGTCCCAGGACGGCTCCTGTAGCGGAGAGCGTGCAGGCCGTGTGCTCTCCTGGACGGGCGCACCTCCCAGGACGGCTCCTGTAGCCGGGAGTGTGCAGACCGTGTGCTCTCCTGGACGGGCGCACCTCCCAGGACGGCTCCTGTAGCTGAGAGCGTGCAGGCCGTGTGCTCTCCTGGACGGACGCACGTCCCAGGACGGCTCCTGTAGCCGGGAGCGTGCAGGCCGTGTGCTCTCCTGGACGGACGCACGTCCCAGGACGGCTCCTGTAGCCGAGAGCGTGCAGGCCGTGTGCTCTCCTGGACGGATGCACGTCCCAGGACGGCTCCTGTAGCCGGGAGTGTGCAGACCATGTGTTCTCCCACTACAGCAGAAACTTGCTGGTCCAGAACCACAAACCTACATATACCAGAGAACTACAATTTATGAAAAATTGCAAAACTACTCAGACAGATGTCCAAAGTTTCTGTCACAACATAAATACGATTAAAATTTTTGACTACCCGAGTGGGGGAAGGAAATAGAGTAATTAGTGAGCCTACAAGAACATCTCCCACCATACAGCATTGCAGTGCCAACCATGGAGTCCTGGTGTCATCCTTATAAGCAGTATTTAAAATGAGGAGTGTCACAATAGGGAGGGAATCATTTTATACACTTTATCCAGGTTTAGAGTAGGATTTCTGGAAGATGAAAGCAACAGCAAAACAGTAAGTCTCAGAGACGGTGATCACCCTCTTCACTCACTAACAAAGAAACACCAAAAAAGTCGCACTCTGATTCATTTATCTTTCAGAGATCCCAAGCAAGCTGTATGTGATTTTCACCCCTACCGTGATTTAAAATTGAGAGACCCAAAGCGGCCATTTTTTTTTTTTTTTAAAGGTCTGAAAAGCCTAAGCCTATTCAAGGAGGGTCAGTTTCATTACAAAGGACTGGCTGTCCTCTGAAAAGTAAGAGTAACCATGGTACCTTTGTGGTAACGCTGCTCCACGCAGGGAGGGGACCTTTTTACACTGCAGTCCTTCCCAACTAACATTTTGCCATGAAAATCCAGTAACCGCTCATAATCAGACCTTTAAACCAGAATGGCATGAAATGAAGTGTGTCCACAATATACCCTCAGAATATTTGAACCACCAGTATTTCAACACTGCTCTTTTAAAATATTGGCTGATTTTGCTGAAATTTACTCCAATGCTGTGAAATGCTCCTGCTTGGTAATGTATTATATTGAACTGTACTATTTGGGGCAAAAACTGTGATATCAGCCTTTCTCAAACTCTCATGCATCCATGGCATATAGACCAGCTGGAGAGCTTTCTGTTCTTCCAGACAGTTGTTAGCATCCCTGAAACTCATCTGCTCACCTCCAGGCTGAAGTCACTACCAGATGGAAAAGCTGTGTACCAAAACAAATTTGACAGTAAAACGCAGACTAAACGGTCATCCTCCTTGTTTTGGCAACTTTTGAAATGACTAAGCAGGAGATGAGTGTGTAATTTATTAATCCTCAGAAAAATATTCAGACCATATTCCAGTTATCATAAAATAAATTTCCACCCCAGAATAGCAACAATAATAACTTGTTACAAGAACTCCAAATGGTTATGCTCTAGGTTTTTCTCACTCCAACATTGTCTATTTCCATCATAAAATCACACCAATGAATTTTTTCTCATAACATTTTTTGCAGGAAAAATGAAATCCAGTGAAACACATTATCTCATTAGACTTCTAAAAGTACTACTAAAAATACATTTTACATAACTGCACTCCATACCCCAAAATGGATGTTTTAATCCAGACTGTACCAATGCAGCTTGTTTTATGATCTATGTTCTTGTGGCTCATTCCCTTTGGTTAGATTGAAAGCATTCACACTGTTTTAATTCCACATAAAAAGGGAGTTGGCATGCATGTCTAAAATAAATGTCAGATTCAGTCTTCCAAGCTGTTACAGAAATGTCCCAGGGTTCAGCTGAAACTAAAATGGATATTGGAACCCTTCAGGGTCACTGTGAAAATAACTGGCACTGAACGGCATTCAATAGCTGACAACATGTATCTGGAAAGCCTGAACACTGGGGGCATAAAGCCGTGTCCCCAGGAATGTAATGGGGTCAGGCAGACATGGGCTGATGGGTCCTGTTGTGTCTGCGGTCTGCAGTAGCGTGGGTGCGGCCTGTGCTTACGACTGTGCATATTTCCTGGAGCCGGACCGCTGCACAATCCGCTCTAGCTGTGTACTGGTGATTGGCCTCTGGGGTATGTACGATTGCTGTTGTCGGTGCTGTTGTATCATGTTATGCCAAGTACTACAGCCTGACATGAGACATGGTAGCTTCTCGCAGGGGGAGGGGGCATGCCGTTTTCATGTACAGTGTGTTTTAACATTTGGCTACCCCAGACACCTCCCTACACGACCCCCAGGTGTTACCAGGGAGGCCATGCCTTTATATGAGGCATTCAGCAAAAACGACTCGCCTCTTATGAAGGTTTTTAAGTAAATAGCTGGTTATATCACATTTCTGATGCTTCTCAAAAAATCTTTTTTTTGCAATTTGCTTTGGCTGTATCTAACTCAGGGGTGGGCAGTCTTATCTAGAAAGGGCCGTTCTGTATGCGGGTTTTCACTGTATCTAGGTTACTAATCAGAGTACTGATTGGCTGGAGAGTCCACACACCTGGGTTTGAACAGCTGACCTAAAGGTTACCCCAGAAACCTGCATACACACTGGCCCTTTGTGGGTAAGCTTGCCCATCCCTGACTTAATGATTGGAGTGTGCAGTTTCGAATTTAAAGTGGCATGAAATACCAGACGTAGGATGAACCCCAATATGCTCACTTGATCGTATTTGTCTTCTTGGGTTCCTATGTTATGGTCTGTGTGTTTAGCTGCACTTCTTATTTTTTACGTTCCATACCCCCACATGCCGCCTTCCTGTCTCCTTGACGACAAGGTGAACACCACCTGTGCATCCTTTTGGTCTTGGTCTCTTGCTCATCAAATGCATCAAAGGATCGTTTTGCCTGCAGTTTGACGGTTTTGTGTAGGACGGCTTGTTATTGTGCTTCTGATATTTGTGTTAAATTTTGGTCTTGCTCTTGATGTTTTGCTTGAACCTCTTTTGGATTGTGATTTGGCCTAGTTGTATCATCATAAAACTTGTGTATTTTGTGTTTTTGTTCCGAAGTACAGAGGATGGTAAAGATGACAGGAATCCCGTGGTTCATTGTGCCCATAGTTACAGTAAATCGTGGAAGGCAAGCTGGTGAGACCCGTCTTGCCAAGACCACAAGTCTGACCTTTTCATTCTTGGTATTGAGATTCATTCCATGTCGCATACTGTACAAGATGGACCCCACTCAATCTAATCTAAAGATTCACAGCTGGTGAAGTTGAATTAAAAATAATAATCAGTTACTTTTTTCAGGCAACTGTAGTGCCATCTTCTAGGGTGGACTGTGATGTCATGAGGCTGGTTGGCCTAGAATTCATACATTAGGTAACATTAACTTCCAGCTGCTGTTTGTGAAACAAAGTCTAATATTATGCTACCATAAAAATAAAGCTTTCCAGTTTCATGCTATCTAATGTAGCATCAAATATGCGTGGTTCAAACTAGAAATGTTACCTGCATTATGTTTTATTTGCCCTGATATGTCACCCCACTGTCTAGCATATCAAGCTGGCAATATGGAGTTTGCTATCTAACTAGCAGGCCTACTAGCTTCCAAATTAATGGAACTACTTTTTATTCAGCATCACTGAAAATGATGTGGATCACATTAAATCATACAACAGGCTATATAAATATTAGTTATACATAGTATTTCAGTGCATACTATATCCTTCCATTGTTTGAAACCACTTAGCCTATTCAGGGTCAAAAGGGGTCTGAAGCTTATCCTGCAGGCTACAGGTGCAAGGCAGGGAGCAACCCAGGATGCGGCACTAACCTAACACAGGGCACAAGGCAAGGAACAACCCAGTATGCGTAACTAACCCATCACAGGGCACAAGGCAGGGAACAACCCAGTATGCGGCACTAACCCATCACAGGGCACAAGGCAGGGAACAACCCAGTATGCGGCACTAACCCATCACAGGGCACAAGGCAGGGAACAACCCAGTATACGGCACTAACCCATCACAGGGCACAAGGCAGGGAACAACCCAGTATACGGCACTAACCCATCACAGGGCACAAGGCAGGGAACAACCCAGTATGCGGCACTAACCCATCACAGGGCACAAGGCAGGGAACAACCCAGTATACGGCACTAACCCAACACAGGGCACAAGGCAGGGAACAACCCAGTATGCGGCACTAACCCATCACAGGGCACAAGGCAGGGAACAACCCAGTATACGGCACTAACCCAACACAGGGCACAAGGCAGGGAACAACCCAGTATGCGGCACTAACCCATCACAGGGCACAAGGCAGGGAACAACCCAGTATGCGGCACTAACCCATCACAGGGCACAAGGCAGGGAACAACCCAGTATACGGCACTAACCCAACACAGGGCACAAGGCAGGGAACAACCCAGTATACGGCACTAACCCAACACAGGGCACAAGGCAGGGAACAACCCAGTATACGGCACTAACCCAACACAGGGCACAAGGCAGGGAACAACCCAGTATACGGCACTAACCTAACACAGGGCACAAGGCAGGGAACAACCCAGTATGCGGCACTAACCCAACACAGGGCACAAGGCAGGGAACAACCCAGTATGCGGCACTAACCCATCACAGGGCACAAGGCAGGGAACAACCCAGTATGCGGCACTAACCCATCACAGGGCACAAGGCAGGGAACAAACCAGGATGCGGCACTAACCCAACACAGGGCACAAGGCAGGGAACAACCCAGTATACGGCACTAACCCAACACAGGGCACAAGGCAGGGAACAACCCAGTATGCGGCACTAACCCAACACAGGGCACAAGGCAGGGAACAACCCAGTATGCGGCACTAACCCATCACAGGGCACAAGGCAGGGAACAAACCAGGATGCGGCACTAACCCAACACAGGGCACACTCCCCCCCCCCTCACTCATATCTATGGGCAATTCTGTAACTTTGATGAACCTCAGCATGTTTTTAGACTGGGGAGGGGTGGGGGACCGGAGTATGTGGAGGAAACCTATGAGCAACACAGGGAGAACATGCAAACTCCACACGCATGGAATGCTGGGAGTGACTCAAAGCCCGGTCCCAGATATACAGTAATGACACAACAGTGCTAACCCTAACCCTGCATGCTACATCTTCGGTAAAGAGCACATGAAGCAGTCTAATTTTGATGAGTTTCGATGATTTAATGATTTTAAAATAACTTTGAAATAAGCCTGTAGACACCCTTGTCGGCAGCTGTTCCTGCCCTGTATGATTTTTACTACATGTTGCAATATCAGACATGATACTCTTATTTGAATAAAAGGTGTAATTTCTGATATCTGTGAGACGTTTTGATAAGTTGTACAGTTATCTGTACCTGTTCATTTTATATCCATGATCCTTCTCATTGTCCCTGGTGAGCTGCTGACCCCTTTGCTGATTCTTAAATACAATTCATACACTTACCCATGGATAGACAATGCTGATCCTGGGGTACTGCTATCAACAGAGTTCCTATCCTGCCTGGTCTTTGATCTTTGGCAAAAAATAACTTGCCAGGTAGGATGGAAAACTGCTGGATACCAGCACAGATCAGGGTTGCCTACCCCTCCACTAAGCAATACCTAGCAGGCCTGCAAGACACCAATGTAACTTTTCCTTCCCCATTAATTCATGCTCCTTTGACCTGAATGAATTACCTAGTGAATTTCTGTAATGTGCAGTGTTTCATATTTACTATCCTATAAACTGGACACCTGGTCCTTTTCCTCCACAAATCCTAGCCCCGCTTGTAGCTTACATTAGGTAGTGACTTATGCCAACTGTACAGCAGTGTTTGAAACGCTGGTATGAATGGAAGAGTCTACTTTTACAAAATTGCTCATTTAAGTTGACGTTAATATCCACAGTCGCAATCTGGCTGATAAAGGCTTCCTTCAATTTGGAAGCTAGCAGACCTGCTACTTAGTTACTTAGCAAGTTTGTGATATTTCCAGTTTGCTAGACTGTGGTCACGCACCAGGGTTAATAAAAAAACTTCTGAAATTTCTAGTTTGAACCACATATCTTTGATGCTAGATCACTTTTGTACGAGACTGGAAAGCTTTAGTTTAAAGTGGCATAATATTAGACTTTTAAAAAAAAAAAAAGTGGCTACAAGTTAATGTGATCTAATGTACTAACCTCATGATGTCGCACCCTATGCTAGGACAAGATGGCACTAGACTGAAAAATGTAACTTGGAAAATTTTAAAATTTAAAACATTTCAGTGGCCGCTTCCTGCATGGCCAATGAAAGTCGCTTCCCATTTTTCTGCCTGTGTGGATTCGGACAGGGGGCTCAAATGCATTCCGCTGCAGCCATAACAACACTGCTGAAGCGTGCCAACCAATTTACAGCTCTGTGTTTCCTTCCCTCTTGACTCTAATCTCAGGAACAAATATGCATTCCTGCTCTGGCTCTGGATCAGAAGCAGCTGTATGAAAGGCGGACAATAGGAGTTGGCTGGGCACTGTTTTTACCTGTAGCCAGGCAAATGCTTCCGAATCTCCGGAAGCCTCCATGGGGCAAGGGGGCATTGTGAATACTCGCTGCCTGAAGCTTGATCCCTCTGCCAGGCCATTGTTGTGGTTCCGCTCCCTCGGCTAGCCTGGGTCGAGGTCTGTCCTGTTGTGTAAGTGGGCAGAGGCTTGACCAGCCCCTGCCTCACGTCCTTTGTGCAGGTGCATTCAAAAGCACCAGTGCGGAACAGTACAGCAGGATTTACCGTGCAAAATTCCTGCCTTCCATATTTTTAAATGAGATTAATCCAGAGCTTTTGTTACATGATGAGAGGAGAGATCAGAGGGTCTTTGAGTTGCTACGGGCCGGTAATTTTAGTGCATTCAAATTCAGAGAGGACTACCCTCCCCCAATATGTCCTAAGAGTTTTTTGGCTGTAGGCTAATATGCCCTTTTCTGTTTAATTGCTATGTTATCATTCTATTGTTTTTTATAGAGTTGACTAGTTCAGTGAATATGGAGATCTGCTATCGAAGTTAAAAACAGGGACAGCATGAATGAAAGCAAAACCTCCTTTAAAAGCAGAATCCTGGGGCTGAGCGGAGCTTCATTCTGCTCCTAGAATGAAAGCTGACATCATGCTGTTAAAAGTGGGCTGAGAGAGAGACAGGCAGCTTCACACACTGAATATGTTGCACATTTGCTTTCAGAAACACCATTCATATCTGGGCCATAAATCTGAGACACAGATTTATAAAAGCGGTCCCCACTTTCACTGACTGCTCAGTGTGAGTTCCTAACTTGTGTGGCTGGGGGAGGGACATTGCAGTAAGGCACAGAGAACCTTAAACTGTCTGTTTCACAGCTAGCCATGCATTAACTCCCTATACATATGCAGTTCTGGGAAAGCAATTCTGCTTCTTTGCCTCTATTCAGTGCTAACAAGGGTCAGGCCCAGACTGTGTCTGCACCAGCTGGCTCTGGCTCCGGCTCTCTCGCTCTGGCTCTCTCTCTCTCTCGCTCTGGCTCTCTCTCTCTCGCTCTGGCTCTGTCTCTCTCTCTCTCTCCGGCTCCGGCTCTGTCTCTCTCTCTCTCTCCGGCTCCGGCTCGTTTGGCTATATCGCCCATCCAGGTTCAGCTCATGGACTTTTTTTTTTATGCTGCATTTAACCCTTTTTCTTTCACTTTTATTTAGAAGACCCCTTTCAAAGCGCTGGCCCATGGTAACATGCTATCAGAGCCACCTTTCCATTGACATTGCAGTTCAGAAGCAGAAAGCCTCATCTCAGCTCACTGTGAAGCTCACTTCCGGTGTTCATACAGGCTGGTGGCTGCAGTACGATGGGCTGTTTCTTCGAAAACGATTTGCCATTCGCTGATTGTGTGCTGCGGCTGTTTCTAATACTGTAATGCAAACACATTCTCAATAATGATTTTACTGTGTTGGTACAGATTTTGAAAATCATCACTATTAATGAAATGTGTCAGCCTTATTAAAATCAGAGGGTGTGTGTGTGAGGGTGTGTGTGTGAGGGTGTGTGTGTGAGGCTGTGTGTGTGTCTCCCTACAACATCACAACTTGATGAATACCTGTTTTTTCCCTTCTGGGGACCAGTTTAAAATTCAATTTAATAAAAATTTTTGACTGCGATGAAATAACTAAATGCCAAAACTCGTACTTTGCTTGGTTATTTATGGTTATGGTTAGGGCTGGGTGGGGGTTAAGGTCGGCATGTTGGGATTAGAGGTTTTCCCATATAAATTAATAGAGGCAGTAGGAACGCATCTGTGGCTGCCCATTGCAGGATGGGGCCATTTCCAAAACAGGCCCCGCCCACCTCTAATGTGAGTCTGTAAGAAGGTGCCCTCCATGGTTTCTACGTCTCCTGGGCGAGACTCTGCAGGGCATATCGTACATGACACTATGAAGAGAACCTCATACCCAGAACTGCCATTACTCTGAAGCCTTCTGTAGCACTGTAACATCTGCCGTGACTAGGAGCTCCTGACCTGCTATTCATGCCCACGTACACTCTGATGCGCTGTACAAGCAGGGTCTATTCATGCCCAGGTACACTCTGATATGCTGTACACGCTGGGTCTATTGACAGCCAGGTACGCTCTGATATATTGTACACGCTGGGTCTATTCATGCCCAGGTACGCTCTGATATACTGTACACGGTGGGTATATTCATGCCCACGTACACTCTGATACACTGTACATGCTGGGTCTATTGACGGCCAGGCATGCTCTGATATTCTGTAAAAGCTGGGTCTATTGATGCCCAAGTACGCTCTGATATGCTGTACACGATGGGTCTATTCATGCCCAAGTACGCTCTGATATTCTGTACACGCTGGGTCTATTCATGCCCATGTACGCTCTGATATTCTGTACACGGTGGGTATATTCAAGCCCACGTACGCTCTGATATACTGTAGAACGCTGGGTCTATTCATGCACACGTGCGCTCTGATATACTGTACACGCTGGGTCTATTCATGCCCACGTACGCTGTGATATACTGTACACGCTGGGTCTATTCATGCACACGTGCGCTCTGATATACTGTACACGCTGGGTCTATTCATGCCCACGTACGCTGTGATATATTGTACACGCTGGGTCTATTCATGCCCACGTACGCTCTGATATGCTGTACACGCTGAGTCTATTCATGCCCATGTACGCTGTGATATATTGTACACGCTGGGTCTATTCATGCCCTCGAACGCTCTGATGTACTGTACACGCTGGGTCTATTCATGCCCATATACGCTCTGATAAATTGTACACGCTGGGTATATTCATGCCCACGTACGCTCTGATATGCTGTATACGCTGGGTCTATTCATGCCCATGTACGCTCTGATATTCTGTACACGGTGGGTATATTCAAGCCCATGTACGCTCTGATATACTGTACACGCTGGGTCTATTCATGCCCACGTGCGCTCTGATGTACTGTACACGCTGGGTCTATTCATGCCCACGTACGCTGTGATATACTGTACACGCTGGGTCTATTCATGCCCACGTGCGCTCTGATATACTGTACACGCTGGGTATATTCATGCCCATGTACGCTCTGATATTCTGTACACGGTGGGTATATTCAAGCCCACGTACGCTCTGATATACTGTACATGCTGGGTCTATTCATGCCCACGTGCGCTCTGATGTACTGTACACGCTGGGTCTATTCATGCCCACGTACGCTGTGATATATTGTACACGCTGGGTATATTCATGCCCACGTACGCTCTGATATGCTGTATACGCTGGGTCTATTCATGCCCATGTACGCTCTGATATTCTGTACACGGTGGGTATATTCAAGCCCACGTACGCTCTGATATACTGTACATGCTGGGTCTATTCATGCCCACGTGCGCTCTGATATGCTGTACACGCTGAGTCTATTCATGCCCAAATGCGCTGTGATATATTGTACTCGGTGGGTCTATTCAAGCCTATACACGCTCTGACATGTTGTACACGCTGGGTCTATTCATGCCCACGTACGCTCTGATGTACTGTACACGCTTGGTCTATTTATGCCCACGTACGCTCTGATATGCTGTATTCGCTGGGTCTATTAATGCCCACGTACGCTCTGATATACTGTACACGGTGGGTATATTCAAGCCCACGTACGCTCTTATATATTGTTCACGCTGGGTCTATTCATGCCCATATACGCTCTGATAAGAATTGAGCGTATATGTACACGATGGGTCTATTCATGCCCACGTACGCTGTGATATACTGTACACGATGGGTCTATTCATGCCCACATACGCTGTGATATACTGTACACGATGGGTCTATTCATGCCCTCGTACGCTCTGATATATTTTACACTCAGGGTATATTCATGCCCATATACGCTCTGATTATATTGTACACGCTGGGTCTATTCATGCCCACGTGCGCTCTGATTTACTGTACACGCTGGGTCTATTCATGCCCACGTACACTCTGATATGCTGTACACGCTGAGTCTATTCATGCCCACGTACACTCTGATATGCTGTAAACGCTGAGTCTATTCATGCCCATATACGCTGTGATATATTGTACACGCTGGGTCTATTCATGCCCACATACGCTTTGATATACTGTACACGATGGGTCTATTCATGCCCTCGTACGCTGTGATATATTATACACGCTGGGTCTATTCATGCGCATATACGCTCTGATATGCTGTACTTGCTGGGTCTATTCATGCCCACGTACGCTCTGATATACAGTACACGCTGGGTCTATTCATGCCCATGTACGCTGTGATATATTGTACTTGCTGGATCTATTCATGCCCACGTACGCAATGATATGCTGTACACGCTGGGTCTAATCATGCCCATGTACGCTGTGATATATTGTACACGCTGGGTCTATTCATGCGCATATACGCTCTGATATGCTGTACACGCTGGGTCTATTCATGCCCACGTACACTCTGATTTGCTGTACACGCTGAGTCTATTCATGCCCATATACGCTGTGATATATTGTACTCGGTGGGTCTATTCAAGCCTATACACGCTCTGACATATTGTACACGCTGGGTCTATTCATGCCCACGTACGCTCTGATGTACTGTACACGCTTGGTCTATTTATGCCCATGTACGCTCTGATATGCTGTATACGCTTGTCTATTTATGCCCACGTACGCTCTGATATGCTGTACACGCTGGGTCTATTCATACCCACGTACGCTCTGATATATTGTACATGCTGGGTCTATTCATGCCCACGTACGCTCTGATATGCTGTACACGCTGGATCTATTCATGCCCATGTACGCTGTGATATATTGTACACGCTGAGTCTATTCATGCCCACGTACGCTGTGATATACTGTACACGCTGGGTCTATTCAAGCCCACGTAGGCTCTGATATACTGTACACGCTGGGTCTATTCATGCCCATGTACGCTGTGATATATTGTACTTGCTGGGTCTGTTCATGCCCACGTACGCTCTGATATGCTGTACACGCTGGGTCTAATCATGCCCATGTACGCTGTGATATATTGTACACGCTGGGTCTATTCATGCGCATATACGCTCTGATATGCTGTACACGCTGAGTCTATTCATGCCCACGTACACTCTGATATGCTGTACACGCTGAGTCTATTCATGCCCATATACGCTGTGATATATTGTACTCGGTGGGTCTATTCAAGCCTATACACGCTCTGACATATTGTACACGCTGGGTCTATTCATGCCCACGTACGCTCTGATGTACTGTACACGCTTGGTCTATTTATGCCCACGTACGCTCTGTTGTGCTGTATACGCTGGGTCTATTAATGCCCACGTACGCTGTGATATACTGTACACGCAGGGTCTATTCATACCCACGTACGCTCTGATATATTGTACATGCTGGGTCTATTCATGCCCACGTACGCTCTGATATGCTGTACACGCTGGGTCTATTCATGCCCATGTACGCTGTGATATATAGTACACGCTGAGTCTATTCATGCCCACGTACGCTGTGATATACTGTACACGCTGGGTCTATTCAAGCCCACGTAGGCTCTGATATACAGTACACGCTGAGTCTATTCATGCCCACGTACAGTCTGATATGCTGTACACGCTGAGTCAATTCATGCCCATATACGCTGTGATAAATTGTACTCGGTGGGTCTATTCAAGCCTATACACGCTCTGACATATTGTACACGCTGGGTCTATTCATGCCCACGTACGCTCTGATATGCTGTATACGCTGGGTCTATTAATGCCCACGTACGCTCTGATATACTGTACACGGTGGGTATAATCAAGCCCACATACGCTCTGATATACTGTTCACGCTGGATCTATTCATGCCCATATACGCTCTGATTTGCTGTACACGCTGAGTCTATTCATGCCCAAATGCGCTGTGATATATTGTACTCGGTGGGTCTATTCAAGCCTATACACGCTCTGACATGTTGTACACGCTGGGTCTATTCATGCCCACGTACGCTCTGATGTACTGTACACGCTTGGTCTATTTATGCCCACGTACGCTCTGATATGCTGTATTCGCTGGGTCTATTAATGCCCACGTACGCTCTGATATACTGTACACGGTGGGTATATTCAAGCCCACGTACGCTCTTATATATTGTTCACGCTGGGTCTATTCATGCCCATATACGCTCTGATAAGAATTGAGCGTATATGTACACGATGGGTCTATTCATGCCCACGTACGCTGTGATATACTGTACACGATGGGTCTATTCATGCCCACATACGCTGTGATATACTGTACACGATGGGTCTATTCATGCCCTCGTACGCTCTGATATATTTTACACTCAGGGTATATTCATGCCCATATACGCTCTGATTATATTGTACACGCTGGGTCTATTCATGCCCACGTGCGCTCTGATTTACTGTACACGCTGGGTCTATTCATGCCCACGTACACTCTGATATGCTGTACACGCTGAGTCTATTCATGCCCACGTACACTCTGATATGCTGTAAACGCTGAGTCTATTCATGCCCATATACGCTGTGATATATTGTACACGCTGGGTCTATTCATGCCCACATACGCTTTGATATACTGTACACGATGGGTCTATTCATGCCCTCGTACGCTGTGATATATTATACACGCTGGGTCTATTCATGCGCATATACGCTCTGATATGCTGTACTTGCTGGGTCTATTCATGCCCACGTACGCTCTGATATACAGTACACGCTGGGTCTATTCATGCCCATGTACGCTGTGATATATTGTACTTGCTGGATCTATTCATGCCCACGTACGCAATGATATGCTGTACACGCTGGGTCTAATCATGCCCATGTACGCTGTGATATATTGTACACGCTGGGTCTATTCATGCGCATATACGCTCTAATATGCTGTACACGCTGGGTCTATTCATGCCCACGTACACTCTGATATGCTGTACACGCTGAGTCTATTCATGCCCATATACGCTGTGATATATTGTACTCGGTGGGTCTATTCAAGCCTATACACGCTCTGACATATTGTACACGCTGGGTCTATTCATGCCCACGTACGCTCTGATGTACTGTACACGCTTGGTCTATTTATGCCCATGTACGCTCTGATATGCTGTATACGCTTGTCTATTTATGCCCACGTACGCTCTGATATGCTGTACACGCTGGGTCTATTCATACCCACGTACGCTCTGATATATTGTACATGCTGGGTCTATTCATGCCCACGTACGCTCTGATATGCTGTACACGCTGGATCTATTCATGCCCATGTACGCTGTGATATATTGTACACGCTGAGTCTATTCATGCCCACGTACGCTGTGATATACTGTACACGCTGGGTCTATTCAAGCCCACGTAGGCTCTGATATACTGTACACGCTGGGTCTATTCATGCCCATGTACGCTGTGATATATTGTACTTGCTGGGTCTGTTCATGCCCACGTACGCTCTGATATGCTGTACACGCTGGGTCTAATCATGCCCATGTACGCTGTGATATATTGTACACGCTGGGTCTATTCATGCGCATATACGCTCTGATATGCTGTACACGCTGAGTCTATTCATGCCCACGTACACTCTGATATGCTGTACACGCTGAGTCTATTCATGCCCATATACGCTGTGATATATTGTACTCGGTGGGTCTATTCAAGCCTATACACGCTCTGACATATTGTACACGCTGGGTCTATTCATGCCCACGTACGCTCTGATGTACTGTACACGCTTGGTCTATTTATGCCCACGTACGCTCTGTTGTGCTGTATACGCTGGGTCTATTAATGCCCACGTACGCTGTGATATACTGTACACGCAGGGTCTATTCATACCCACGTACGCTCTGATATATTGTACATGCTGGGTCTATTCATGCCCACGTACGCTCTGATATGCTGTACATGCTGGGTCTATTCATGCCCATGTACGCTGTGATATATAGTACACGCTGAGTCTATTCATGCCCACGTACGCTGTGATATACTGTACACGCTGGGTCTATTCAAGCCCACGTAGGCTCTGATATACAGTACACGCTGGGTCTATTCATGCCCATGTACGTTGTGATATATTGTACTTGCTGGGTCTATTCATGCCCACGTACGCTCTGATATGCTGTACACGCTGGGTCTAATCATGCCCATGTACGCTGTGATATATTGTACACGCTGGGTCTATTCATGCGCATATACGCTCTGATATGCTGTACACGCTGAGTCTATTCATGCCCACGTACACTCTGATATGCTGTACACGCTGAGTCAATTCATGCCCATATACGCTGTGATAAATTGTACTCGGTGGGTCTATTCAAGCCTATACACGCTCTGACATATTGTACACGCTGGGTCTATTCATGCCCACGTACGCTCTGATATGCTGTATACGCTGGGTCTATTAATACCCACGTACGCTCTGATATACTGTACTCGGTGGGTATAATCAAGCCCACATACGCTCTGATATACTGTTCACGCTGGATCTATTCATGCCCATATACGCTCTGATTTGCTGTACACGCTGGGTCTAATCATGCCCATGTACGCTGTGATATATTGTACACGCTGGGTCTATTCATGCGCATATACGCTCTGATATGCTGTACACGCTGAGTCTATTCATGCCCACGTACACTCTGATATGCTGTCTTCGCTGAGTCTATTCATGCCCATATACGCTGTGATATATTGTACTCGGTGGGTCTATTCAAGCCTATACACGCTCTGACATATTGTACACGCTGGATCTATTCATGCCCACGTACGCTCTGATATGCTGTATACGCTGGGTCTATTAATGCCCACGTACGCTCTGATATACTGTACACGGTGGGTATAATAAAGCCCACATACGCTCTGATATACTGTACACGCTGGATCTATTCATGCCCATATACGCTCTGATATGCTATACACGCTGGGTCTATTCATGCCCACGTACGCTCTTATATATTGTACACGCTGGGTCTATTCATGCCCATATACGCTCTAATAAGAATTGAGCGTATTTGTACACGATGGGTCTATTCATGCCCACGTATGCTGTGATATACTGTACACGCTGGGTCTATTCATGCCCAAGTACGCTCTGATATTCTGTACACGATGGATCTATTCATGCCCACGTACGCTGTGATATACTGTACAAGCAGTGTCTATTCATACCCACGTACGCTGTGATATACTGTACACGCAGGGTCTATTCATACCCACGTACGCTCTGATATATTGTACATGCTGGGTCTATTCATGCCCACGTACGCTCTGATATGCTGTACACGCTGGGTCTATTCATGCCCATGTACGCTGAGAAATATTGTACACGCTGAGTCTATTCATGCCCACGTACGCTGTGATATACTGTACACGCTGGGTCTATTCAAGCCCACGTAGGCTCTGATATACAGTACACGCTGGGTCTATTCATGCCCATGTACGCTGTGATATATTGTACTTGCTGGGTCAATTCAAGCCTATACACGCTCTGACATATTGTACACGCTGGGTCTATTCATGCCCACGTACGCTCTGATGTAATGTACACGCTTGGTCTATTTATGCCCACGTACGCTCTGATATGCTGTATATGCTGGGTCTATTAATGCCCACGTACGCTCTGATATACTGTACATGGTGGGTATAATCAAGCCCACATACGCTCTGATATACTGTACACGCTGGATCTATTCATGCCCATATACGCTCTGATATGCTGTACACGCTGAGTCTATTCATGCCCACGTACACTCTGATATGCTGTACACGCTGAGTCTATTCATGCCCATATACGCTGTGATATATTGTACTCGGTGGGTCTATTCAAGCCTATACACGCTCTGACATATTGTACACGCTGGGTCTATTCATACCCACGTATGCTCTGATGTACTGTACACGCTTGGTCTATTTATGCCCAGGTACGCTCTGATATGCTGTATACGCTGGGTCTATTAATGCCCACGTACGCTCTGATATGCTGTCTTCGCTGAGTCTATTCATGCCCATATACGCTGTGATATATTGTACTCTGTGGGTCTATTGAAGCCTATACACGCTCTTACATATTGTACACGCTGGGTCTATTCATGCCCACGTACGCTCTGATGTACTGTACACGCTGGGTCTAATCATGCCCATGTACGCTGTGATATATTGTACACGCTGGGTCTATTCATGCGCATATACGCTGTGATATATTGTACTCGGTGGGTCTATTCAAGCCTATACACGCTCTGACATATTGTACACGCTGGATCTATTCATGCCCACGTACGCTCTGATATGCTGTATACGCTGGGTCTATTAATGCCCACGTACGCTCTGATATACTGTACACGGTGGGTATAATAAAGCCCACATACGCTCTGATATACTGTACACGCTGGATCTATTCATGCCCATATACGCTCTGATATGCTATACACGCTGGGTCTATTCATGCCCACGTACGCTCTTATATATTGTACACGCTGGGTCTATTCATGCCCACGTATGCTGTGATATACTGTACACGCTGGATCTATTCATGCCCATATACGCTCTGATATGCTATACACGCTGGGTCTATTCATGCCCACGTACGCTCTTATATATTGTACACGCTGGGTCTATTCATGCCCATATACGCTCTAATAAGAATTGAGCGTATTTGTACACGATGGGTCTATTCATGCCCACGTATGCTGTGATATACTGTACACGATGGGTCTATTCATGCCCATATACGCTCTGATTATATTGTACACGCTGGGTCTATTCATGCCCAAGTACGCTCTGATATTCTGTACACGATGGATCTATTCATGCCCACGTACGCTGTGATATACTGTACAAGCAGTGTCTATTCATACCCACGTACGCTGTGATATACTGTACACGCAGGGTCTATTCATACCCACGTACGCTCTGATATATTGTACATGCTGGGTCTATTCATGCCCACGTACGCTCTGATATGCTGTACACGCTGGGTCTATTCATGCCCATGTACGCTGAGAAATATTGTACACGCTGAGTCTATTCATGCCCACGTACGCTGTGATATACTGTACACGCTGGGTCTATTCAAGCCCACGTAGGCTCTGATATACAGTACACGCTGGGTCTATTCATGCCCATGTACGCTGTGATATATTGTACTTGCTGGGTCAATTCAAGCCTATACACGCTCTGACATATTGTACACGCTGGGTCTATTCATGCCCACGTACGCTCTGATGTAATGTACACGCTTGGTCTATTTATGCCCACGTACGCTCTGATATGCTGTATATGCTGGGTCTATTAATGCCCACGTACGCTCTGATATACTGTACATGGTGGGTATAATCAAGCCCACATACGCTCTGATATACTGTACACGCTGGATCTATTCATGCCCATATACGCTCTGATATGCTGTACACGCTGAGTCTATTCATGCCCACGTACACTCTGATATGCTGTACACGCTGAGTCTATTCATGCCCATATACGCTGTGATATATTGTACTCGGTGGGTCTATTCAAGCCTATACACGCTCTGACATATTGTACACGCTGGGTCTATTCATACCCACGTATGCTCTGATGTACTGTACACGCTTGGTCTATTTATGCCCAGGTACGCTCTGATATGCTGTACACGCTGAGTCTATTCATGCCCACGTACACTCTGATATGCTGTACACGCTGAGTCTATTCATGCCCATATACGCTCTGATTATATTGTACACGCTGGGTCTATTCATGCCCAAGTACGCTCTGATATTCTGTACACGATGGATCTATTCATGCCCACGTACGCTGTGATATACTGTACAAGCAGTGTCTATTCATACCCACGTACGCTGTGATATACTGTACACGCAGGGTCTATTCATACCCACGTACGCTCTGATATATTGTACATGCTGGGTCTATTCATGCCCACGTACGCTCTGATATGCTGTACACGCTGGGTCTATTCATGCCCATGTACGCTGAGAAATATTGTACACGCTGAGTCTATTCATGCCCACGTACGCTGTGATATACTGTACACGCTGGGTCTATTCAAGCCCACGTAGGCTCTGATATACAGTACACGCTGGGTCTATTCATGCCCATGTACGCTGTGATATATTGTACTTGCTGGGTCAATTCAAGCCTATACACGCTCTGACATATTGTACACGCTGGGTCTATTCATGCCCACGTACGCTCTGATGTAATGTACACGCTTGGTCTATTTATGCCCACGTACGCTCTGATATGCTATATATGCTGGGTCTATTAATGCCCACGTACGCTCTGATATACTGTACATGGTGGGTATAATCAAGCCCACATACGCTCTGATATACTGTACACGCTGGATCTATTCATGCCCATATACGCTCTGATATGCTGTACACGCTGAGTCTATTCATGCCCACGTACACTCTGATATGCTGTACACGCTGAGTCTATTCATGCCCATATACGCTGTGATATATTGTACTCGGTGGGTCTATTCAAGCCTATACACGCTCTGACATATTGTACACGCTGGGTCTATTCATACCCACGTATGCTCTGATGTACTGTACACGCTTGGTCTATTTATGCCCAGGTACGCTCTGATATGCTGTATACGCTGGGTCTATTAATGCCCACGTACGCTCTGATATGCTGTCTTCGCTGAGTCTATTCATGCCCATATACGCTGTGATATATTGTACTCTGTGGGTCTATTGAAGCCTATACACGCTCTTACATATTGTACACGCTGGGTCTATTCATGCCCACGTACGCTCTGATGTACTGTACACGCTGGGTCTAATCATGCCCATGTACGCTGTGATATATTGTACACGCTGGGTCTATTCATGCGCATATACGCTGTGATATATTGTACTCGGTGGGTCTATTCAAGCCTATACACGCTCTGACATATTGTACACGCTGGATCTATTCATGCCCACGTACGCTCTGATATGCTATATACGCTGGGTCTATTAATGCCCACGTACGCTCTGATATACTGTACACGGTGGGTATAATAAAGCCCACATACGCTCTGATATACTGTACACGCTGGATCTATTCATGCCCATATACGCTCTGATATGCTATACACGCTGGGTCTATTCATGCCCACGTACGCTCTTATATATTGTACACGCTGGGTCTATTCATGCCCACGTATGCTGTGATATACTGTACACGATGGGTCTATTCATGCCCATATACGCTCTGATTATATTGTACACGCTGGGTCTATTCATGCCCAAGTACGCTCTGATATTCTGTACACGATGGGTCTATTCATGCCCACGTACGCTGTGATATACTGTACAAGCAGTGTCTATTCATACCCACGTACGCTGTGATATACTGTACACGCAGGGTCTATTCATACCCACGTACGCTCTGATATATTGTACATGCTGGGTCTATTCATGCCCACGTACGCTCTGATATGCTGTACACGCTGGGTCTATTCATGCCCATGTACGCTGAGAAATATTGTACACGCTGAGTCTATTCATGCCCACGTACGCTGTGATATACTGTACACGCTGGGTCTATTCAAGCCCACGTAGGCTCTGATATACAGTACACGCTGGGTCTATTCATGCCCATGTACGCTGTGATATATTGTACTTGCTGGGTCAATTCAAGCCTATACACGCTCTGACATATTGTACACGCTGGGTCTATTCATGCCCACGTACGCTCTGATGTAATGTACACGCTTGGTCTATTTATGCCCACGTACGCTCTGATATGCTGTATATGCTGGGTCTATTAATGCCCACGTACGCTCTGATATACTGTACATGGTGGGTATAATCAAGCCCACATACGCTCTGATATACTGTACACGCTGGATCTATTCATGCCCCTATACGCTCTGATATGCTGTACACGCTGAGTCTATTCATGCCCACGTACACTCTGATATGCTGTACACGCTGGGTCTAATCATGCCCATGTACGCTGTGATATATTGTACACGCTGGGTCTATTCATGCGCATATACGCTGTGATATGCTCTACACGCTGAATCTATTCATGCCCACGTACACTCTGATATGCTGTCTTCGCGGAGTCTATTCATGCCCATATACGCTGTGATATATTGTACTCTGTGGGTCTATTGAAGCCTATACACGCTCTTACATATTGTACACGCTGGGTCTATTCATGCCCACGTACGCTCTGATGTACTGTACACGCTTGGTCTATTTATGCCCACGTACGCTCTGATATGCTGTATACGCTGGGTCTATTAATGCCCACGTACGCTCTGATATACTGTACACGGTGGGTATAATCAAGCCCACATACCCTCTGATATACTGTACACGCTGGATCTATTCATGCCCATATACGCTCTGATATGCTGTACACGCTGGGTCTAATCATGCCCATGTACGCTGTGATATATTGTATACGCTGGGTCTATTCATGCGCATATACGCTCTGATATGCTCTACACGCTGAGTCTATTCATGCCCACGTACACTCTGATATGCTGTCTTCGCTGAGTCTATTCATGCCCATATACGCTGTGATATATTGTACTCGGTGGGTCTATTCAAGCCTATACACGCTCTGACATATTGTACACGCTGGGTCTATTCATGCCCACGTATGCTCTGATGTACTGTACACGCTTGGTCTATTTATGCCCAGGTACGCTCTGATATGCTGTATACGCTGGGTCTATTAATGCCCACGTACGCTCTGATATACTGTACACGGTGGGTATAATCAAGCCCACATACGCTCTGATATACTGTACACGCTGGATCTATTCATGCCCATATACGCTCTGATATGCTCTACACGCTGGGTCTAATCATGCCCATGTACGCTGTGATATATTGTACACGCTGGGTCTATTCATGCGCATATACGCTCTGATATGCTCTACACGCTGAGTCTATTCATGCCCACGTACACTGTGATATGCTGTCTTCGCTGAGTCTATTCATGCCCATATACGCTGTGATATATTGTACTCGGTGGGTCTATTGAAGCCTATACACGCTCTGACATATTGTACACGCTGGGTCTATTCATGCCCACGTACGCTCTGATGTACTGTACACGCTTGGTCTATTTATGCCCACGTAAGCTCTGATATGCTGTATACGCTGGGTCTATTAATGCCCACGTACGCTCTGATATACTGTACACGGTGGGTATAATCAAGCCCACATACGCTCTGATATGCTGTACACGCTGGGTCTAATCATGCCCATGTACGCTGTGATATATTGTATACGCTGGGTCTATTCATGCGCATATACGCTCTGATATGCTCTACACGCTGAGTCTATTCATGCCCACGTACACTCTGATATGCTGTCTTCGCTGAGTCTATTCATGCCCATATACGCTGTGATATATTGTACTCGGTGGGTCTATTCAAGCCTATACACGCTCTGACATATTGTACACGCTGGGTCTATTCATGCCCAAGTACGCTCTGATGTACTGTACACGCTTGGTCTATTTATACCCACGTACGCTCTGATATGCTGTATACGCTGGGTCTATTAATGCCCACGTACGCTCTGATATACTGTACACGGTGGGTATAATCAAGCCCACATACGCTCTGATATACTGTACACGCTGGATCTATTCATGCCCATATACGGTCTGATATGCTATACACGCTGGGTCTATTCATGCCCACGTACGCTCTTATATATTGTACACGCTGGGTCTATTCATGCCCATATACGCTCTGATAAGAATTGAGCGTATATGTACACGATGGGTCTATTCATGCCCACGTATGCTGTGATATACTGTACACGATGGGTCTATTCATGCCCATATACGCTCTGATTATATTGTACTCGGTGGGACTATTCATGCCCATATATGCTATGATATGAATAGTGCGTATATGTACACGATGGGTCTATTCATGCCCAAGTACGCTCTGATATTCTGTACAAGATGGGTCTATTCATGCCCACGTACGCTGTGATATACTGTACAAGCAGTGTCTATTCATACCCACGTACGCTGTGATATACTGTACACGCAGGGTCCATTCATACCCACGTACGCTCTGATATATTGTACATGCTGGGTCTATTCATGCCCACGTATGCTCTGATATGCTGTACACGCTGGGTCTATTCATGCCCATGTACGCTGTGATATACTGTACAAGCAGTTTCTATTCATACCCACGTACGCTGTGATATACTGTACACGCAGGGTCTATTCATACCCACGTACGCTCTGATATATTGTACATGCTGGGTCTATTCATGCCCATGTACGCTGTGATATATTGTACTTGCTGGCTCTATTCATGCGCGTATACGCTCTGATATGCTGTACACGCTGAGTCTATTCATGCCCATATACGCTATGATAAGAATTGAGCGTATATGTACACGATGGGTCTTTTCATGCCCATATACGCTCTGATTATATTGTACACGCTGGGTCTATTCATGCCCACGTGCGCTCTGATATACTGTACACGCTGGGTCTATTCATGCCCACGTACGCTCTGATATGCTGTACACGCTGAGTCTATTCATGCCCTCGTACGCTGTGATATATTATACACGCTGGGTCTATTCATGCGCATATACGCTCTGATATGCTGTACTTGCTGGGTCTATTCATGCCCACGTACGCTCTGATATACAGTACACGCTGGTTCTATTCATGCCCATGTACGCTGTGATATATTGTACTTGCTGGATCTATTCATGCCCACGTACGCTCTGATATGCTGTACACGCTGGGTCTAATCATGCCCATGTACGCTGTGATATATTGTACACGCTGGGTCTATTCATGCGCATATACGCTCTGATATACTGTACACGCTTGGTCTATTTATGCCCACGTACGCTCTGATATGCTGTATATGCTGGGTCTATTAATGCCCACGTACGCTCTGATATACTGTACACGGTGGGTATAATCAAGCCCACATACGCTCTAATGTACTGTACACGCTGGGTCAATTCAAGCCCATATATGCTCTGAGAAGAATAGAGCGTATATGTACACGATGGGTCTATTCATGCCCACGTACGCTGTGATATACTGTACACGCTGGGTCTATTCATGCCCACGTACGCTCTGATATGCTGTACACGCTGGGTGTATTCATGCCCACGTACGCTGTGATATATTGTACACGCTGGGTGTATTCATGCCCACGTACGCTCTGATGTACTGTACACGCTTGGTCTATTCATGCCCATATACGCTCTGATATGCTATACACGCTGGGTCTATTCATGCCCACGTACACTCTGATATGCTGTACATGCTGAGTCTATTCATGCCCATATACGCTGTGATATATTGTACTCGGTGGGTCTATTCAAGCCTATACACGCTCTGACATATTGTACACGCTGGGTCTATTCATGTCCACGTACGCTCTGATGTACTGTACACGCTTGGTCTATTTATGCCCACGTACGCTCTGATATGCTGTATAAGCTGGGTCTATTAATTCCCACGTACGCTCTGATATACTGCACACGGTGGGTATAATCAAGCCCACGTACGCTCTGATATACTGTACACGCTGTGTGTATTCATGCCCATATACGCTCTGATATGCTATACACGCTGGGTCTATTCATGCCCATATACGCTCTGATATACTGTACTCGCTGGATCTATTCATGCCCATATACGCTCTGATATGCTATACACGCTGGGTCTATTCATGCCCACGTACGCTCTTATATATTGTATACGCTGAGTCTATTCATGCCCATATACGCTATGATAAGAATTGAGCGTATATGTACACGATGGGTCTTTTCATGCCCATATACGCTCTGATTATATTGTACACGCTGGGTCTATTCATGCCCACGTGCGCTCTGATATACTGTACACGCTGGGTCTATTCATGCCCACGTACGCTCTGATATGCTGTACACGCTGAGTCTATTCATGCCCTCGTACGCTGTGATATATTATACACGCTGGGTCTATTCATGCGCATATACGCTCTGATATGCTGTACTTGCTAGGTCTATTCATGCCCACGTACGCTCTGATATACAGTACACGCTGGGTCTATTCATGCCCATGTACGCTGTGATATATTGTACTTGCTGGATCTATTCATGCCCACGTACGCTCTGATATGCTGTACACGCTGGGTCTAATCATGCCCATGTACGCTGTGATATATTGTACACGCTGGGTCTATTCATGCGCATAAACGCTCTCATATGCTGTACACGCTGGGTCTATTCATGCCCACGTACACTCTGATATGCTGTACACGCTGAGTCTATTCATGCCCATATACGCTGTGATATATTGTACTCGGTGGGTCTATTCAAGCCTATACACGCTCTGACATATTGTACACGCTGGGTCTATTCATGCCCACGTACGCTCTGATGTACTGTACACGCTTGGTCTATTTATGCCCACGTACGCTCTGATATGCTGTATACGATTGGTCTATTTATGCCCACGTACGCTCTGATATGCTGTACACGCTGGGTCTATTCATACCCACGTACGCTCTGATATATTGTACATGCTGGGTCTATTCATGCCCACGTACGCTCTGATATGCTGTACACGCTGGGTCTATTCATGCCCATGTACGCTGTGATATATTGTACACGCTGAGTCTATTCATGCCCACGTACGCTGTGATATACTGTATACGCTGGGTCTATTCAAGCCCACGTAGGCTCTGATATACAGTACACGCTGGGTCTATTCATGCCCATGTACGCTGTGATATATTGTACTTGCTGGGTCTATTCATGCGCATATACGCTCTGATATGCTGTACACGCTGAGTCTATTCATGCCCATATACGCTGTGATATATTGTACTCGGTGGGTCTATTCAAGCCTATACACGCTCTGACATATTGTACACGCTGGGTCTATTCATGCCCACATACGCTCTGATGTAATGTACACGCTTGGTCTATTTATGCCCACGTACGCTCTGATATGCTGTATATGCTGGGTCTATTAATGCCCACGTACGCTCTGATATACTGTACACGGTGGGTATAATCAAGCCCACATACGCTCTAATGTATTGTACACGCTGGATCTATTCATGCCCATATACGCTCTGATATGCTGTACACGCTGTGTCTATTCATGCCCACGTACGCTCTGATATGCTGTATACGCTGGGTCTATTAATGCCCACGTACGCTCTGATATACTGTACACGGTGGGTATATTCAAGCCCACGTACGCTCTTATATATTGTACACGCTGGGTCTATTCATGCACATATACGCTCTGATATGCTGTACTTGCTGGGTCTATTCATGCCCACGTACGCTCTGATATACAGTACACGCTGGGTCTATTCATGCCCATGTACGCTGTGATATATTGTACTTGCTGGGTCTATTCAAGCCTATACACGCTCTGACATATTGTACACGCTTGGTCTATTTATGCCCACGTACGCTCTGATATGCTGTACACGCTGGGTCTATTAATGCCCACGTACGCTCTAATATACTGTACACGGTGGGTATAATCAAGCCCACATACGCTCTGATATACTGTACACGCTGGATCTATTCATGCCCATATACGCTCTGATATGCTATACACACTGGGTCTATTCATGCCCACGTACGCTCTTATATATTGTACACGCTGGGTCTATTCATGCCCATATACGCTCTGATAAGAATTGAGCGTATATGTACACGATGGGTCTATTCATGCCCACGTATGCTGTGATATACTGTACTCGATGGGTCTATTCATGCCCACATACGCTGTGATAATCTGTACACGATGGGTCTATTCATGCCCATATACGCTCTGATTATATTGTACACGCTGGGTCTATTCATGCCCACGTGCGCTCTGATATACTGTACACGCTGGGTCTATTCATGCCCACGTTCGCTCTGATATGCTGTACACGCTGAGTCTATTCATGCCCACGTACACTCTGATATGCTGTACACGCTGAGTCTATTCATGCCCATATACGCTGTTATATATTGTACACGGTGGGTCTAATCAAGCCTATATACGCTCTGACATATTATACACGCTGGGTCTATTCATGCCCACGTACGCTCTGATGTACTGTACACGCTGGGTGTATTTATGACCACGTACGCTATGATATGCTGTATATGCTGGGTTTATTCATGCCCACGTACGCTCTGATATACTGTACACGGTGGGTAAATTCAAGCCCACGTACGCTCTTATATATTGTACACGCTGGGTCAATTCATGCCCATATACGCTCTGAGAAGAATAGAGCGTATATGTACACGATGGGTCTATTCATGCCCACGTACGCTGTGATATACTGTACACGCTGGGTCTATTCATGCCCACGTACGCTCTGATATGCTGTACACGCTGGGTGTATTCATGCCCACGTACGCTGTGATATATTGTACACGCTGGGTGTATTCATGCCCACGTACGCTCTGATGTACTGTATACGCTTGGTCTATTCATGCCCACGTACGCTCTGATATACTGTACACGCTGTGTGTATTCATGCCCATATACGCTCTGATATGCTATACACGCTGGGTCTATTCATGCCCACGTACACTCTGATATGCTGTACACACTGAGTCTATTCATGCCCATATACGCTGTGATATATTGTACTCGGTGGGTCTATTCAAGCCTATACACGCTCTGACATATTGTACACGCTGGGTCTATTCATGTCCACGTACGCTCTGATGTACTGTACACGCTTGGTCTATTTATGCCCACGTACGCTCTGATATGCTGTATAAGCTGGGTCTATTAATGCCCACGTACGCTCTGATATACTGCACACGGTGGGTATAATCAAGCCCACATACGCTCTGATATACTGTACACGCTGTGTGTATTCATGCCCATATACGCTCTGATATGCTATACACGCTGGGTCTATTCATGCCCATATACGCTCTGATATACTGTACACGCTGGATCTATTCATGCCCATATACGCTCTGATATGCTATACACGCTGGGTCTATTCATGCCCACGTACGCTCTTATATATTGTATACGCTGGGTCTATTCATGCCCATATACGCTATGATAAGAATTGAGCGTATATGTACAAGATGGGTCTTTTCATGCCCACGTATGCTGTGATATACTGTACACGATGGGTCTATTCATGCCCTCGTACGCTCTGATATACTGTACACGCTGGGTCTATTCATGCCCACGTGCGCTCTAATATGCTGTACACGCTGAGTCAATTCATGCCTTAGTACGCTGTGATATATTATACACGCTGGGTCTATTCATGCGCATATACGCTCTGATATGCTGTACTTGCTGGGTCTATTCATGCCCACGTACGCTCTGATATACAGTACACGCTGGGTCTATTCATGCCCATGTACGCTGTGATATATTGTACTTGCTGGATCTATTCATGCCCACGTACGCTCTGATATGCTGTACACGCTGGGTATAATCATGCCCATGTACGCTGTGATATATTGTACACGCTGGGTCTATTCATGCGCATATACGCTCTGATATGCTGTACACGCTGGGTCTATTCATGCCCACGTACACTCTGATATGCTGTACACGCTGAGTCTATTCATGCCCATATACGCTGTGATATATTGTACTCGGTGGGTCTATTCAAGCCTATACACGGTCTGACATATTGTACACGCTGGGTCTATTCATGCCCACGTACGCTCTGATGTACTGTACACGCTTGGTCTATTTATGCCCACGTACGCTCTGATATGCTGTATACGCTTGGTCTATTTATGCCCACGTACGCTCTGATATGCTGTACACGCTGGGTCTATTCATACCCACGTACGCTCTGATATATTGTACATGCTGGGTCTATTCATGCCCACGTACGCTCTGATATGCTGTTCACGCTGGGTCTATTCATGCCCATGTACGCTGTGATATATTGTACACGCTGAGTCTATTCATGCCCACGTACGCTGTGATATACTGTACACGCTGGGTCTATTCAAGCCCACGTAGGCTCTGATATACAGTACACGCTGGGTCTATTCATGCCCATGTACGCTGTGATATATTGTACTTGCTGGGTCTGTTCATGCCCACGTACGCTCTGATATGCTGTACACGCTGGGTCTAATCATGCCCATGTACGCTGTGATATATTGTACACGCTGGGTCTATTCATGCGCACATACGCTCTGATATGCTGTACACGCTGAGTCTATTCATGCCCACGTACACTCTGATATGCTGTACACGCTGAGTCTATTAATGCCCATATACGCTGTGATATATTGTACTGGGTGGGTCTATTCAAGCCTATACACGCTCTGACATATTGTACACGCTGGGTCTATTCATGCCCACGTACGCTCTGATATGCTGTATACGCTGGGTCTATTAATGCCCACGTACGCTCTGATATACTGTACACGGTGGGTATGATCAAGCCCACATACGCTCTGATATACTGTTCACGCTGGATCTATTCATGCCCATATACGCTCTGATATGCTGTACACGCTGGGTCTAATCATGCCCATGTACGCTGTGATATATTGTACACGCTGGGTCTATTCATGCGCATATACGCTCTGATATGCTGTACACGCTGAGTCTATTCATGCCCACGTACACTCTGATATGCTGTCTTCGCTGAGTCTATTCATGCCCATATACGCTGTGATATATTGTACTCGGTGGGTCAATTCATGCCCATATACGCTGTGATATATTGTACATGCTGGGTCTATTCATGCCCACATACGCTTTGATGTACTGTACACGATGGGTCTATTCATGCCCTCGTACGCTGTGATATATTATACACGCTGGGTCTATTCATGCGCATATACGCTCTGATATGCTGTACTTGCTGGGTCTATTCATGCCCACGTACGCTCTGATATACAGTACACGCTGGGTCTATTCATGCCCATGTACGCTGTGATATATTGTACTTGCTGGATCTATTCATGCCCACGTACGCTCTGATATGCTGTACACGCTGGGTCTAATCATGCCCACGTACGCTCTGATATACTGTACACGGTGGGTATAATCAAGCCCACATACGCTCTGATATACTGTACACGCTGGATCTATTCATGCCCATATACGCTCTGATATGCTATACACGCTGGGTCTATTCATGCCCACGTACGCTCTTATATATTGTACACGCTGGGTCTATTCATGCCCATATACGCTCTGATAAGAATTGAGCGTATATGTACACGATGGGTCTATTCATGCCCACGTATGCTGTGATATACTGTACACGATGGGTCTATTCATGCCCATATACGCTCTGATTATATTGTACACGCTGGGTCTATTCATGCCCATATATGCTATGATATGAATAGAGCGTATATGTACACGATGGGTCTATTCATGCCCAAGTACGCTCTGATATTCTGTACACGATGGGTCTATTCATGCCCACGTACGCTGTGATATACTGTACAAGCAGTGTCTATTCATACCCACGTACGCTGTGATATACTGTACACGCAGGGTCTATTCATACCCACGTACGCTCTGATATATTGTACATGCTGGGTCTATTCATGCCCACGTACGCTCTGATATGCTGTACACGCTGGGTCTATTCATGCCCATGTACGCTGAGAAATATTGTACACGCTGAGTCTATTCATGCCCACGTACGCTGTGATATACTGTACACGCTGGGTCTATTCAAGCCCACGTAGGCTCTGATATACAGTACACGCTGGGTCTATTCATGCCCATGTACGCTGTGATATATTGTACTTGCTGGGTCAATTCATGCGCATATACGCTCTGATATGCTGTACACGCTGAGTCTATTCATGCCCATATACGCTGTGATATATTGTACTCGGTGGGTCTATTCAAGCCTATACACGCTCTGACATATTGTACACGCTGGGTCTATTCATGCCCACGTACACTCTGATGTACTGTACACGCTTGGTCTATTTATGCCCACGTACGCTCTGATATGCTGTATATGCTGGGTCTATTAATGCCCACGTACGCTCTGATATACTGTACACGGTGGGTATAATCAAGCCCACATACGGTCTGATATACTGTACACGCTGGATCTATTCATGCCCATATACGCTCTGATATGCTGTACACGCTGAGTCTATTCATGCCCACGTACACTCTGATATGCTGTACACGCTGAGTCTATTCATGCCCATAAACGCTGTGATATATTGTACTCGGTTGGTCTATTCAAGCCTATACACGCTCTGACATATTGTACACGCTGGGTCTATTCATGCCCACGTATGCTCTGATGTACTGTACACGCTTGGTCTATTTATGCCCAGGTACGCTCTGATATGCTGTATACGCTGGGTCTATTAATGCCCACGTACGCTCTGATATACTGTACACGGTGGGTATAATCAAGCCCACGTACGCTCTGATATACTGTACACGGTGGGTATAATCAAGCCCACATACGCTCTGATATACTGTACACGCTGGGTCTAATCATGCCCATGTACGCTGTGATATATTGTACAGGCTGGGTCTATTCATGCGCATATATGCTCTGATATGCTCTACACGCTGAGTCTATTCATGCCCATATACGCTGTAATATATTGTACTCGGTGGGTCTATTGAAGCCTATACACGCTCTGACATATTGTACACGCTGGGCCTATTCATGCCCACGTACGCTCTGATATGCTGTACACGCTTGGTCTATTTATGCCCACGTACGCTCTGATATGCTGTCTTCGCTGAGTCTATTCATGCCCATATACGCTGTGATATATTGTACTCGGTGGGTCTATTCAAGCCTATACACGCTCTGACATATTGTACACGCTGGGTCTATTCATGCCCACGTACGCTCTGATGTACTGTACACGCTTGGTCTATTTATGCCCACGTACGCTCTGAAATGCTGTATACGCTGGGTCTATTAATGCCCACGTACGCTCTGATATACTGTACACGGTGGGTATAATCAAGCCCACATACGCTCTGATATACTGTACACGCTGGATCTATTCATGCCCATATACGGTCTGATATGCTATACACGCTGGGTCTATTCATGCCCACGTACGCTCTTATATATTGTACACGCTGGGTCTATTCATGCCCATATACGCTCTGATAAGAATTGAGCGTATATGTACACGATGGGTCTATTCATGCCCACGTATGCTGTGATATACTGTACACGATGGGTCTATTCATGCCCATATACGCTCTGATTATATTGTACACGCTGGGTCTATTCATGCCCATATATGCTATGATATGAATAGAGCGTATATGTACACGATGGGTCTATTCATGCCCAAGTACGCTCTGATATTCTGTACACGATGGGTCTATTCATGCCCACGTACGCTGTGATATACTGTAAAAGCAGTGTCTATTCATACCCACGAACGCAGTGATATACTGTACACGCAGGGTCTATTCATACCCACGTACGCTCTGATATATTGTACATGCTGGGTCTATTCATGCCCACGTACGCTCTGATATGCTGTACACGCTGGGTCTATTCATGCCCATGTACGCTGTGATATACTGTACACGCTGGATCTATTCATGCCCATATACGCTCTGATATGCTGTACACGCTGGGTCTAATCATGCCCATGTACGCTGTGATATATTGTACAGGCTGGGTCTATTCATGCGCATATATGCTCTGATATGCTCTACACGCTGAGTCTATTCATGCCCATATACGCTGTGATATATTGTACTCGGTGGGTCTATTGAAGCCTATACACGCTCTGACATATTGTACACGCTGGGCCTATTCATGCCCACGTACGCTCTGATATGCTGTACACGCTTGGTCTATTTATGCCCACGTACGCTCTGATATGCTGTCTTCGCTGAGTCTATTCATGCCCATATACGCTGTGATATATTGTACTCGGTGGGTCTATTCAAGCCTATACACGCTCTGACATATTGTACACGCTGGGTCTATTCATGCCCACGTACGCTCTGATGTACTGTACACGCTTGGTCTATTTATGCCCACGTACGCTCTGAAATGCTGTATACGCTGGGTCTATTAATGCCCACGTACGCTCTGATATACTGTACACGGTGGGTATAATCAAGCCCACATACGCTCTGATATACTGTACACGCTGGATCTATTCATGCCCATATACGGTCTGATATGCTATACACGCTGGGTCTATTCATGCCCACGTACGCTCTTATATATTGTACACGCTGGGTCTATTCATGCCCATATACGCTCTGATAAGAATTGAGCGTATATGTACACGATGGGTCTATTCATGCCCACGTATGCTGTGATATACTGTACACGATGGGTCTATTCATGCCCATATACGCTCTGATTATATTGTACACGCTGGGTCTATTCATGCCCATATATGCTATGATATGAATAGAGCGTATATGTACACGATGGGTCTATTCATGCCCAAGTACGCTCTGATATTCTGTACACGATGGGTCTATTCATGCCCACGTACGCTGTGATATACTGTAAAAGCAGTGTCTATTCATACCCACGAACGCAGTGATATACTGTACACGCAGGGTCTATTCATACCCACGTACGCTCTGATATATTGTACATGCTGGGTCTATTCATGCCCACGTACGCTCTGATATGCTGTACACGCTGGGTCTATTCATGCCCATGTACGCTGTGATATACTGTACACGCTGGATCTATTCATGCCCATATACGCTCTGATATGCTGTACACGCTGGGTCTAATCATGCCCATGTACGCTGTGATATATTGTACAGGCTGGGTCTATTCATGCGCATATATGCTCTGATATGCTCTACACACTGAGTCTATTCATGCCCATATACGCTGTGATATATTGTACTCGGTGGGTCTATTGAAGCCTATACACGCTCTGACATATTGTACACGCTGGGTCTATTCATGCCCACGTACGCTCTGATGTACTGTACACGCTTGGTCTATTTATGCCCACGTACGCTCTGATATGCTGTATACGCTGGGTCTATTAATGCCCACGTACGCTCTGAAATACTGTACACGGTGGGTATAATCAAGCCCACATACGCTCTGATATACTGTACACGCTGGATCTATTCATGCCCATATACGCTCTGATATGCTGTACACGCTGGGTCTAATCATGCCTATGTACGCTGTGATATATTGTACACGCTGGGTCTATTCATGCGCATATACGCTCTGATATGCTCTACACGCTGAGTCTATTCATGCCCACGTACACTCTGATATGCTGTCTTCGCTGAGTCTATTCATGCCCATATACGCTGTGATATATTGTACTCGGTGGGTCTATTCAAGCCTATACACGCTCTGACATATTGTACACGCTGGGTCTATTCATGCCCACGTACGCTCTGAGGTACTGTACACGCTTGGTCTATTTATGCCCACGTACGCTCTGAAATGCTGTATACGCTGGGTCTATTAATGCCCACGTACGCTCTGATATACTGTACACGGTGGGTATAATCAAGCCCACATACGCTCTGATATACTATACACACTGGATCTATTCATGCCCATATACGGTCTGATATGCTATACACGCTGGGTCTATTCATGCCCACGTACGCTCTTATATATTGTACACGCTGGGTCTATTCATGCCCATATACGCTCTGATAAGAATTGAGCGTATATGTACACGATGGGTCTATTCATGCCCACGTATGCTGTGATATACTGTACACGATGGGTCTATTCATGCCCATATACGCTCTAATTATATTGTACACGCTGGGTCTATTCATGCCCATATATGCTATGATATGAATAGAGCGTATATGTACACGATGGGTCTATTCATGCCCAAGTACGCTCTGATATTCTGTACACGATGGGTCTATTCATGCCCACGTACGCTGTGATATACTGTAAAAGCAGTGTCTATTCATACCCACGAACGCAGTGATATACTGTACACGCAGGGTCTATTCATACCCACGTACGCTCTGATATATTGTACATGCTGGGTCTATTCATGCCCACGTACGCTCTGATATGCTGTACACGCTGGGTCTATTCATGCCCATGTACGCTGTGATATATTGTACACGCTGGGTCTATTCATGCCCACGTACGCTGTGATATACTGTACACGCTGGGTCTATTCAAGCCCACGTAGGCTCTGATATACAGTACACGCTGGGTCTATTCATGCCCATGTACGCTGTGATATATTGTACTTGCTGGGTCTAGTCATGCGTATATACGCTCTGATATGCTGTACACGCTGAGTCTATTCATGCCCATATACGCTGTGATATATTGTACTCGGTGGGTCTATTCAAGCCTATACACGCTCTGACATATTGTACACGCTGGGTCTATTCATGCCCACGTACGCTCTGATGTAATGTACACGCTTGGTCTATTTATGCCCACGTACGCTCTGATATGCTGTATATGCTGGGTCTATTAATGCCCACGTACGCTCTGATATACTGTACACGGTGGGTATAATCAAGCCCACATACGCTCTAATGTACTGTACACGCTGGATCTATTCATGCCCATATACGCTCTGATATGCTGTACACGCTGAGTCTATTTATGCCCATATACGCTGTGATATATTGTACTCGGTGGGTCTATTCAAGCCTATACACGCTCTGACATATTGTACACGCTGGGTCTATTCATGCCAACATACGCTCTGATATGCTGTATACGCTGGTTCTATTAATGCCCACGTGCGCTCTGATATACTGTACACGGTGGGTATATTCAAGCCCACGTACGCTCTTATATATTGTACTCGCTGGGTCTATACATGCCCATTAATGCTCTGATCAGAATAGAGGGTATATGTACACGGTGGGTCTATTCATGCCCACGTACGCTGTGATATACTGTACTTGCTGGGTCTATTCATACCCACGTACGCTCTGATATGCTGTACACGCTGGGTCTAATCATGCCCATGTACGCTGTGATATATTGTACACGCTGGGTCTATTCATGCGCATATACGCTCTGATATGCTGTACTTGCTGGGTCTATTCATGCCCACGTACGCTCTGATATACAGTACACGCTGGGTCTATTCATGCCCATGTACGCTGTGATATATTGTACTTGCTGGGTCTATTCAAGCCTATACACGCTCTGACATATTGTACACGCTTGGTCTATTTATGCCCACGTACGCTCTTATATATTGTACACGCTGGGTCTATTCATGCGCATATACGCTCCGATATGCTGTACTTGCTGGGTCAATTCATGCCCACGTACGCTCTGATATACAGTACACGCTGGGTCTATTCATGCCCATGTACGCTGTGATATATTGTACTTGCTGGGTCTATTCAAGCCTATACACGCTCTGACATATTGTACACGCTGGGTCTATTCATGCCCACGTACGCTCTTATATATTGTACACGCTTGGTCTATTTATGCCCACGTACGCTCTTATATATTGTACACGCTGGGTCTATTCATGCGCATATACGCTCCGATATGCTGTACTTGCTGGGTCTATTCATGCCCACGTACGCTCTGATATACAGTACACGCTGGGTCTATTCATGCCCATGTACGCTGTGATATATTGTACTTGCTGGGTCTATTCAAGCCTATACACGCTCTGACATATTGTACACGATGGGTCTATTCATGCCCATATACGCTCTGATAAGAATTGAGCGTATATGTACACGATGGGTCTATTCATTCCCACGTATGCTATGATATGCTGTATATGCTGGGTCTATTCATGCCCACGTACGCTCTGATATACTGTACACGATGGATCTATTCATGCCCACGTACGCTGTGATATACTGTACACGATGGGTCTGTTCATGCACTCGTACGCTCTGATATATTTTACACTCAGGGTATATTCATGCCCATATACGCTCTGATATATTGTACACGCTGGGTCTATTCATGCCCACGTGCGCTCTGATATACTGTACACGCTGCGTCTATTTATGCCCACGTACGCTCTGATATATTCTACACGCTGCGTATATTCATGCCCACGTACGCTCTGATATGCTGTATACGCTAGGTCTATTCATGGCCATGTACGCTGTGATATACTGTACACGCTGGGTGTATTCATGCCCACGTACGCTCTGATATACTGTACACGCTGGGTCTATTCAAGCCCTCGTACGCTCTGATATACTGTACACGCTGGGTGTATTCATGCCCACGTACGCTCTGATATACTGTACACGCTGGGTCTATTCAAGCCCTCGTACGCTCTGATGTACTGTACACGCTGGGTCAATTCATGCCCACGTAAACTCTGATATACTGTACACGCTGGGTCTATTCAAGCACGCGTACGCTCTGGTATACTGTACACGCTAGATCTATTCAAGCCCTCGTAAGCTCTGGTATACTGTACACGCTGGGTCTATTCAAGCCCTCGTACGCTCTGATATACTGTACACGCTGGGTCTATTCAAGCTCTCGTACACTCTGGTATACTGTACACGCTAGATCTATTCAAGCCCTCGTAAGCTCTGGTATACTGTACACGCTGGGTCTATTCATGCCCACGTACAGTCTGGTATACTGTACACACTGGGTCTATTCATGCCCACGTACACTCTGATATACTATACACGCTGAGTCTATTCATGCCCATGTATGCTGTGATATATTGTACACGCTGGGTCTATTCAAGCCTATACACGCTCTGACATATTGTACACGCTTGGTCTATTTATGCCCACGTACGTTCTTATATATTGTACACGCTGGGTCTATTCATGCGCATATACGCTCTGATATGCTGTACTTGCTGGGTCTATTCATGCCCACGTACGCTCTGATATACAGTACACGCTGGGTCTATTCATGCCCATGTACGCTGTGATATATTGTACTTGCTGGGTCTATTCAAGCCTATACACGCTCTGACATATTGTACACGCTGGGTCTATTCATGCCCACGTACGCTCTTATATATTGTACACGCTGGGTCTATTCATGCCCATATACGCTCTGATAAGAATTGAGCGTATATGTACACGATGGGTCTATTCATTCCCACGTATGCTATGATATGCTGTATATGCTGGGTCTATTCATTCCCACGTATGCTATGATATGCTGTATATGCTGGGTCTATTCATGCCCACGTACGCTCTGATATACTGTACACGATGGGTGTATTCATGCCCACGTACGCTGTGATATACTGTACACGATGGGTCTATTCATGCACTCGTACGCTCTGATATATTTTACACTCAGGGTATATTCATGCCCATATACGCTCTGATATATTGTACACGCTGGGTCTATTCATGCCCACGTGCGCTCTGATATACTGTACACGCTGCGTCTATTTATGCCCACGTACGCTCTGATATATTCTACACGCTGCGTATATTCATGCCCACGTACGCTCTGATATGCTGTATACGCTAGGTCTATTCATGGCCATGTACGCTGTGATATACTGTACACGCTGGGTGTAATCATGACCACGTACGCTCTGATATACTGTACACGCTGGGTCTATTCAAGCCCTCGTACGCTCTGATATACTGTACACGCTGGGTGTATTCATGCCCACGTACGCTCTGATATACTGTACACGCTGGGTCTATTCAAGCCCTCGTACGCTCTGATGTACTGTACACGCTGGGTCAATTCATGCCCACGTAAACTCTGATATACTGTACACGCTGGGTCTATTCAAGCCCGCGTACGCTCTGGTATACTGTACACGCTAGATCTATTCAAGCCCTCGTACGCTCTGATATACTGTACACGCTGGGTCTATTCAAGCTCTCGTACACTCTGGTATACTGTACACGCTAGATCTATTCAAGCCCTCGTAAGCTCTGGTATACTGTACACGCTGGGTATATTCATGCCCACGTACAGTCTGGTATACTGTACACACTGGGTCTATTCATGCCCACGTACACTCTGATATACTATACACGCTGAGTCTATTCATGCCCATGTATGCTGTGATATATTGTACACGCTGGGTCTATTCAAGCCTATATACACTCTGACATATTTTACACGCTGGGTCTATTCATGCCCACGTACGCTCTGATATACTGTACACGCTGAGTCTATTCATGCCCACGTACGCTCTGATATACTGTACACGATGGGTCTATTCATGCCTACGTACGGTCTGATATACTGTACACGCTGAGTCTATTCATGCCCACGTACGCTCTGATATATTCTACACGCTGCGTATATTCATGCCCTCGTACGCTCTGATATGCTGTATACGCTGGGTCTATTCATGCCCACGTGCGCTCTGATATACTGTACACGATGGGTCTATTCATGCCCACGTACGCTCTGATGTGCTGTACACGCTGGGTCTTATCATGCCCATATACGCTCTGATATGAATAGAGCGTATATGTACACGATGGGTCTATTCATGCCCAAATACGCTCTGATATGCTGTACACGCTGGGTCTAAAAATGCCCATGTACGCTGTGATATATTGTACACGCTGGGTCTATTCATGCGCATATACGCTCTGATATGCTGTACTTGCTGGGTCTATTCATGCCCACGTACGCTCTGACATATTGTACACGCTGGGTCTATTCATGCCCACGTACGCTCTGATGTACTGTACACGCTTGGTCTATTTATGCCCACGTACGCTCTGATATGCTGTACACGGTGGGTATAATCAAGCCCACATACGCTCTGATAAGAATTGAGCATATATGTACACGATGGGTCTATTCATGCCCACGTATGCTGTGATATACTGTACTCGATGGGTCTATTCATGCCCACATGCGCTGTGATATACTGTACACGATGGGTCTATTCATGCCCATATACGCTCTGATTATATTGTACACGCTGGGTCTATTCATGCCCACGTGCGCTCTGATATACTGTACACGATGAGTCTATTCATGCCCATATACGCTGTTATATATTGTACACGGTGGGTCTAATCAAGCCTATATACGCTCTGACATATTGTACACGCTGGGTCTATTCATGCCCACGTACGCTCTGATGTACTGTACACGCTGGGTATATTTATGACCACGTACGCTATGATATGCTGTATATGCTGGGTCTATTCATGCCCACGTACGCTCTGATATACTGTACACGGTGGGTAAATTCAAGCCCACGTACGCTCTTATATATTGTACACGCTGGGTCAATTCATGCCCATATACGCTCTGAGAAGAATAGAGCGTATATGTACACGATGGGTCTATTCATGCCCACGTACGCTGTGATATACTGTACACGCTGGGTCTATTCATGCCCACGTACGCTGTGATATGCTGTACATGCTGGGTGTATTCATGCCCACGTACGCTGTGATATATTGTACACGCTGGGTGTATTCATGCCCACGTACGCTCTGATGTACTGTACACGCTTGGTCTATTCATGCCCACGTACGCTCTGATGTACTGTACACGCTGTGTGTATTCATGCCCATATACGCTCTGATATGCTATACACGCTGGATCTATTCATGCCCATATACGCTGTGATATATTGTACTCGGTGGGTCTATTCAAGCCTATACACGCTCTGACATATTGTACACGCCGGGTCTATTCATGCCCACGTACGCTCTGATGTACTGTACACGCTTGGTCTATTTATGCCCACGTACGCTCTGATATGCTGTATACGCTGGGTCTATTAATGTCACGTACGCTCTGATATACTGTACACGGTGGGTATAATCAAGCCCACATACGCTCTGATATACTGTATATGCTGGGTCTATTCCTGCCCACGTACGCTCTGATATACTGTACACGGTGGGTAAATTCAAGCCCACGTACGCTCTTATATATTGTACACGCTGGGTCAATTCATGCCCATATACGCTCTGAGAAGAATAGAGCGTATATGTACACGATGGGTCTATTCATGCCCACGTACGCTGTGATATACTGTACACGCTGGGTCTATTCATGCCCACGTACGCTCTGATATGCTGTACACGCTGGGTGTATTCATGCCCACGTACGCTGTGATATATTGTACACGCTGGGTCTATTCATGCCCACGTACGCTCTGCTATACTGTACACGCTGGGTCTATTCATGCCCACGTACGCTCTGATATACTGTACACGCTGTGTGTATTCATGCCCATATACGCTCTGATATGCTATACACGCTGGGTCTGTTCATGCCCACGTACACTCTGATATGCTGTACACGCTGAGTCTATTCATGCCCACGTACGCTCTGATGTACTGTATACGCTGGGTCTATTAATGCCCACGTACGCTCTGATATACTGTACACGGTGGGTATAATCAAGCCCACATACGCTCTGATATACTGTACACGCTGGATCTATTCATGCCCATATACGCTCTGATATGCTATACACGTTGGGTCTATTCATGCCCACATACGCTCTGATGTACTGTACACGCTGGGTCTATTCATGCCCACGTACGCTGTGATATACTGTACACGCTGGGTCTATTCATGCCCACGTACGCTCTTATATATTGTACACGCTGGGTCTATTCATGCCCATATACGCTCTGATAAGAATTGAGCGTATATGTACACGATGGGTCTATTCATGCACTCGTACGCTCTGATATATTTTACACTCAGGGTATATTCATGCCCATATACGCTCTGATATATTGTACACGCTGGGTCTATTCATGCCCACGTGCGCTCTGATATACTGTACACGCTGCGTCTATTTATGCCCACGTACGCTCTGATATATTCTACACGCTGCGTATATTCATGCCCTCGTACGCTCTGATATGCTGTATACGCTGGGTCTATTCATGGCCATGTACGCTGTGATATACTGTACACGCTGGGTGTATTCATGCCCACGTACGCTCTGATGTGCTGTACACGCTGGGTCTTATCATGCCCATATACGCTCTGATATGAATAGAGCGTATATGTACACGCTGGGTCTATTCATGCACATTTACGCTCTGATATGCTGTACTTGCTGGGTCTATTCATGCCCACGTACGCTCTGACATATTGTACACGCTGGGTCTATTCATGCCCACGTACGCTCTGATATGCTGTACACGGTGGGTATAATCAAGCCCACATACGCTCTGATAAGAATTGAGCATATATGTACACGATGGGTCTATTCATGCCCACGTATGCTGTGATATACTGTACTCGATGGGTTGATTCATGCCCACATGCGCTGTGATATACTGTACATGATGGGTCTATTCATGCCCATATACGCTCTGATTATATTGTACACGCTGGGTCTATTCATGCCCACGTGCGCTCTGATATACTGTACACGATGAGTCTATTCATGCCCATATACGCTGTTATATATTGTAAACGGTGGGTCTAATCAAGCCTATATACGCTCTGACATATTGTACACGCTGGGTCTATTCATGCCCACGTACGCTCTGATGTACTGTACACGCTGGGTCTATTCATGCCCACGTACGCTCTGATATACTGTACACGATGGGTCTATTCATGCCCACGTACGCTCTGATGTGCTGTACACGCTGGGTCTTATCATGCCCATATAAGCTCTGATATGAATAGAGCGTATATGTACACGATGGGTCTATTCATGCCCAAATACGCTCTGATATGCTGTACACGCTGGGTCTAATCATGCCCATGTACGCTGTGATATATTGTACACGCTGGGTCTATTCATGCGCATATACGCTCTGATATGCTGTACTTGCTGGGTCTATTCATGCCCACGTACGCTCTGACATATTGTACACGCTGGGTCTATTCATGCCCACGTACGCTCTAATGTACTGTACACGCTTGGTCTATTTATGCCCACGTACGCTCTGATATGCTGTACACGGTGGGTATAATCAAGCCCACATACGCTCTGATAAGAATTGAGCATGTATGTACACGATGGGTCTATTCATGCCCACGTATGCTGTGATATACTGTACTCGATGGGTCTATTCATGCCCACATGCGCTGTGATATACTGTACACGATGGGTCTATTCATGCCCATATACGCTGTTATATATTGTACACGCTGGGTCTAATCAAGCCTATACACGCTCTGACATATTGTACACGCTGGGTCTATTCATGCCCACGTACGCTCTGATGTACTGTACACGCTGGGTATATTTATGACCACGAACGCTATGATATGCTGTATATGCTGGGTCTATTCATGCCCACGTACGCTCTGATATACTGTACACGGTGGGTAAATTCAAGCCCACGTACGCTCTTATATATTGTACACGCTGGGTCAATTCATGCCCATATACACTCTGAGAAGAATAGAGCGTATATGTACACGATGGGTCTATTCATACCCACGTACGCTGTGATATGCTGTACACGCTGGGTGTATTCATGCCCACGTACGCTGTGATATATTGTACACGCTGGGTGTATTCATGCCCACGTACGCTCTGATGTACTGTACACGCTTGGTCTATTCATGCCCACGTACGCTCTGATATACTGTACACGCTGGGTCTATTCATGCCCACGTTCGCTCTGATATACTGTACACGCTGTGTGTATTCATGCCCATATACGCTCTGATATGCTATACACGCTGGATCTATTCATGCCCACGTACACTCTGATATGCTGTACACGCTGAGTCTATTCATGCCCATATACGCTGTGATATATTGTACTCGGTGGGTCTATTCAAGCCTATACACGCTCTGACATATTGTACACGCTGGGTCTATTCATGCCCACGTACGCTCTGATGTACTGTACACGCTTGGTCTATTTATGCCCACGTACGCTCTGATATACTGTACACGATGGGTCTATTCATGCACTCGTACGCTCTGATATATTCTACACGCTGCGTATATTCATGCCCTCGTACGCTCTGATATGCTGTATACGCTGGGTCTATTCATGGCCATGTACGCTGTGATATACTGTACACGCTGGGTGTATTCATGCCCACGTACGCTCTGATGTGCTGTACACGCTGGGTCTTATCATGCCCATATACGCCCTGATATGAATAGAGCGTATATGTACACGATGGGTCTATTCATGCCCAAATACGCTCTGATATGCTGTACACGCTAGGTCTAATCATGCCCATGTACGCTGTGATATATTGTACACGCTGGGTCTATTCATGCGCATTTACGCTCTGATATGCTGTACTTGCTGGGTCTATTCATGCCCACGTACGCTCTGACATATTGTACACGCTGGGTCTATTCATGCCCACGTACGCTCTGATGTACTGTACACGCTTGGTCTATTTATGCCCACGTACGCTCTGATATGCTGTACACGGTGGGTATAATCAAGCCCACATACGCTCTGATAAGAATAGAGCGTATATGTACACGATGGGTCTATTCATGCCCACGTACGCTGTGATATACTGTACACGCTGGGTCTATTCATGCCCACGTACGCTCTGATATGCTGTACACGCTGGGTGTATTCATGCCCACGTACGCTGTGATATATTGTACACGCTGGGTCTATTCATGCGCACGTACGCTCTGCTATACTGTACACGCTGGGTCTATTCATGCCCACGTACGCTCTGATATACTGTACATGCTGTGTGTATTCATGCCCATATACGCTCTGATATGCTATACACGCTGGGTCTGTTCATGCCCACGTACACTCTGATATGCTGTACACGCTGAGTCTATTCATGCCCACGTACGCTCTGATGTACTGTATACGCTGGGTCTATTAATGCCCACGTACGCTCTGATATACTGTACACGGTGGGTATAATCAAGCCCACATACGCTCTGATATACTGTACACGCTGGTTCTATTCATGCCCATATACGCTCTGATATGCTATACACGCTGGGTCTATTCATGCCCACATACGCTCTGATGTACTGTACACGCTGGGTCTATTCATGCCCACGTACGCTGTGATATACTGTACACGCTGGGTCTATTCATGCCCACGTACGCTCTTATATATTGTACACGCTGGGTCTATTCATGCCCATATACGCTCTGATAAGAATTGAGCGTATATGTACACGATGGGTCTATTCATGCACTCGTACGCTCTGATATATTTTACACTCAGGGTATATTCATGCCCATATACGCTCTGATATATTGTACACGCTGGGTCTATTCATGCCCACGTGCGCTCTGATATACTGTACACGCTGCGTCTATTTATGCCCACGTACGCTCTGATATATTCTACACGCTGCGTATATTCATGCCCTCGTACGCTCTGATATGCTGTATACGCTGGGTCTATTCATGGCCATGTACGCTGTGATATACTGTACACGCTGGGTGTATTCATGCCCACGTACGCTCTGATGTGCTGTACACGCTGGGTCTTATCATGCCCATATACGCTCTGATATGAATAGAGCGTATATGTACATGATGGGTCTATTCATGCCCAAATACGCTCTGATATGCTGTACACGCTAGGTCTAATCATGCCCATGTACGCTGTGATATATTGTACACGCTGGGTCTATTCATGCGCATTTACGCTCTGATATGCTGTACTTGCTGGGTCTATTCATGCCCACGTACGCTCTGACATATTGTACACGCTGGGTCTATTCATGCCCACGTACGCTCTGATGTACTGTACACGCTTGGTCTATTTATGCCCACGTACGCTCTGATATGCTGTACACGGTGGGTATAATCAAGCCCACATTCGCTCTGATAAGAATTGAGCATATATGTACACGATGGGTCTATTCATGCCCACGTATGCTGTGATATACTGTACACGATGGGTCTATTCATGCCCATATACGCTCTGATTATATTGTACACGCTGGGTCTATTCATGCCCACGTGCGCTCTGATATACTGTACACGATGAGTCTATTCATGCCCATATACGCTGTTATATATTGTACACGGTGGGTCTAATCAAGCCTATATACGCTCTGACATATTGTACACGCTGGGTCTATTCATGCCCACGTACGCTCTGATGTACTGTACACGCTGGGTCTATTCATGCCCACGTACGCTCTGATATACTGTACACGATGGGTCTATTCATGCCCACGTACGCTCTGATGTGCTGTACACGCTGGGTCTATTCATGCGCATATACGCTCTGATATGCTGTACTTGCTGGGTCTATTCATGCCCACATACGCTCTGACATATTGTACACGCTGGGTCTATTCATGCCCACGTACGCTCTGATGTACTGTACACGCTTGGTCTATTTATGCCCACGTACGCTCTGATATGCTGTACACGGTGGGTATAATCAAGCCCACATACGCTCTGATAAGAATTGAGCATATATGTACACGATGGGTCTATTCATGCCCACGTATGCTGTGATATACTGTACTCGATGGGTCTATTCATGCCCACATGCGCTGTGATATACTGTACACGATGGGTCTATTCATGCCCATATACGCTCTGATTATATTGTACACGCTGGGTCTATTCATGCCCACGTGCGCTCTGATATACTGTACACGATGAGTCTATTCATGCCCATATACGCTGTTATATATTGTACACGGTGGGTCTAATCAAGCCTATACACGCTCTGACATATTGTACACGCTGGGTCTATTCATGCCCACGTACGCTCTGATGTACTGTACACGCTGGGTATATTTATGACCACGTACGCTATGATATGCTGTATATGCTGGGTCTATTCATGCCCACGTACGCTCTGATATACTGTACACGGTGGGTAAATTCAAGCCCACGTACGCTCTTATATATTGTACACGCTGGGTCAATTCATGCCCATATACGCTCTGAGAAGAATAGAGCGTATATGTACACGATGGGTCTATTCATGCCCACGTACGCTGTGATATGCTGTACACGCTGGGTGTATTCATGCCCACGTACGCTGTGATATATTGTACACGCTGGGTCTATTCATGCCCACGTACGCTCTCATATATTGTACACGCTGGGTCTATTCATGCCCATATACGCTCTGATAAGAATTGAGCGTATATGTACACGATGGGTCTATTCATGCACTCGTACGCTCTGATATATTTTACACTCAGGGTATATTCATGCCCATATACGCTCTGATATATTGTACACGCTGGGTCTATTCATGCCCACGTGCGCTCTGATATACTGTACACGCTGCGTCTATTTATGCCCACGTACGCTCTGATATATTCTACACGCTGCGTATATTCATGCCCTCGTACGCTCTGATATGCTGTATACGCTGGGTCTATTCATGCCCAAATACGCTCTGATATGCTGTACACGCTAGGTCTAATCATGCCCATGTACGCTGTGATATATTGTACACGCTGGGTCTATTCATGCGCATTTACGCTCTGATATGCTGTACTTGCTGGGTCTATTCATGCCCACGTACGCTCTGACATATTGTACACGCTGGGTCTATTCATGCCCACGTACGCTCTGATGTACTGTACACGCTTGGTCTATTTATGCCCACGTACGCTCTGATATGCTGTACACGGTGGGTATAATCAAGCCCACATACGCTCTGATAAGAATTGAGCATATATGTACACGATGGGTCTATTCATGCCCACGTATGCTGTGATATACTGTACACGATGGGTCTATTCATGCCCATATACGCTCTGATTATATTGTACACGCTGGGTCTATTCATGCCCACGTGCGCTCTGATATACTGTACACGATGAGTCTATTCATGCCCATATACGCTGTTATATATTGTACACGGTGGGTCTAATCAAGCCTATATACGCTCTGACATATTGTACACGCTGGGTCTATTCATGCCCACGTACGCTCTGATGTACTGTACACGCTGGGTCTATTCATGCCCACGTACGCTCTGATATACTGTACACGATGGGTCTATTCATGCCCACGTACGCTCTGATGTGCTGTACACGCTGGGTCTATTCATGCGCATATACGCTCTGATATGCTGTACTTGCTGGGTCTATTCATGCCCACATACGCTCTGACATATTGTACACGCTGGGTCTATTCATGCCCACGTACGCTCTGATGTACTGTACACGCTTGGTCTATTTATGCCCACGTACGCTCTGATATGCTGTACACGGTGGGTATAATCAAGCCCACATACGCTCTGATAAGAATTGAGCATATATGTACACGATGGGTCTATTCATGCCCACGTATGCTGTGATATACTGTACTCGATGGGTCTATTCATGCCCACATGCGCTGTGATATACTGTACACGATGGGTCTATTCATGCCCATATACGCTCTGATTATATTGTACACGCTGGGTCTATTCATGCCCACGTGCGCTCTGACATACTGTACACGATGAGTCTATTCATGCCCATATACGCTGTTATATATTGTACACGGTGGGTCTAATCAAGCCTATACACGCTCTGACATATTGTACACGCTGGGTCTATTCATGCCCACGTACGCTCTGATGTACTGTACACGCTGGGTATATTTATGACCACGTACGCTATGATATGCTGTATATGCTGGGTCTATTCATGCCCACGTACGCTCTGATATACTGTACACGGTGGGTAAATTCAAGCCCACGTACGCTCTTATATATTGTACACGCTGGGTCAATTCATGCCCATATACGCTCTGAGAAGAATAGAGCGTATATGTACACGATGGGTCTATTCATGCCCACGTACGCTGTGATATATTGTACACACTGGGTGTATTCATGCCCACGTACGCTCTGATGTACTGTACACGCTTGGTCTATTCATGCCCACGTACGCTCTGATATGCTATACACGCTGGATCTATTCATGCCCACGTACACTCTGATATGCTGTACACGCTGAGTCTATTCATGCCCATATACGCTGTGATATATTGTACTCGGTGGGTCTATTCAAGCCTATACACGCTCTGACATATTGTACACGCTGGGTCTATTCATGCCCACGTACGCTCTGATATGCTGTATACGCTGGGTCTGTTCATGGCCATGTACGCTGTGATATACTGTACACGCTGGGTGTATTCATGCCCACGTACGCTCTGATGTGCTGTACACGCTGGGTCTTATCATGCCCATATACGCTCTGATATGAATAGAGCGTATATGTACACGATGGGTCTATTCATGCCCAAATACGCTCTGATATGCTGTACACGCTAGGTCTAATCATGCCCATGTACGCTGTGATATATTGTACACGCTGGGTCTATTCATGCGCATTTACGCTCTGATATGCTGTACTTGCTGGGTCTATTCATGCCCACGTACGCTCTGACATATTGTACACGCTGGGTCTATTCATGCCCACGTACGCTCTGATGTACTGTACACGCTTGGTCTATTTATGCCCACGTACGCTCTGATATGCTGTACACGGTGGGTATAATCAAGCCCACATACGCTCTGATAAGAATTGAGCATATATGTACACGATGGGTCTATTCATGCCCACGTATGCTGTGATATACTGTACACGATGGGTCTATTCATGCCCATATACGCTCTGATTATATTGTACACGCTGGGTCTATTCATGCCCACGTGCGCTCTGATATACTGTACACGATGAGTCTATTCATGCCCATATACGCTGTTATATATTGTACACGGTGGGTCTAATCAAGCCTATATACGCTCTGACATATTGTACACGCTGGGTCTATTCATGCCCACGTACGCTCTGATGTACTGTACACGCTGGGTCTATTCATGCCCACGTACGCTCTGATATACTGTACACGATGGGTCTATTCATGCCCAAATACGCTCTTATATGCTGTACACGCTGGGTCTAATCATGCCCATGTACGCTGTGATATATTGTACACGCTGGGTCTATTCATGCGCATATACGCTCTGATATGCTGTACTTGCTGGGTCTATTCATGCCCACGTACGCTCTGACAAATTGTACACGCTGGGTCTATTCATGCCCACGTACGCTCTGATGTACTGTACACGCTTGGTCTATTTATGCCCACGTACGCTCTGATATGCTGTACACGGTGGGTATAATCAAGCCCACATACGCTCTGATAAGAATTGAGCATATATGTACACGATGGGTCTATTCATGCCCACGTACGCTCTGACAAATTGTACACGATGGGTCTATTCATGCCCATATACGCTCTGATTATATTGTACACGCTGGGTCTATTCATGCCCACGTGCGCTCTGATATACTGTACACGATGAGTCTATTCATGCCCATATACGCTGTTATATATTGTACACGGTGGGTCTAATCAAGCCTATACACGCTCTGACATATTGTACACGCTGGGTCTATTCATGCCCAAGTACGCTCTGATGTACTGTACACGCTGGGTATATTTATGACCACGTACGCTATGATATGCTGTATATGCTGGGTCTATTCATGCCCACGTACGCTCTGATATACTGTACACAGTGGGTAAATTCAATTCCACGTACGCTCTTATATATTGTACACGCTGGGACAATTCATGCCCATATATGCTCTGAGAAGAATAGAGCGTATATGTACACGATGGGTCTATTCATGCCCACGTACGCTGTGATATGCTGTACACGCTGGGTGTATTCATGCCCACGTACGCTGTGATATATTGTACACGCTGGGTGTATTCATGCCCACGTACGCTCTGATGTACTGTACACGCTTGGTCTATTCATGCCCACGTACGCTCTGATATACTGTACACGCTGGGTCTATTCATGCCCACGTACGCTCTGATATACTGTACACGCTGTGTGTATTCATGCCCATATACGCTCTGATATGCTATACACGCTGGATCTATTCATGCCCACGTACACTCTGATATGCTGTACACGCTGAGTCTATTCATGCCCATATACGCTGTGATATATTGTACTCGGTGGGTCTATTCAAGCCTATACACGCTCTGACATATTGTACACGCTGGGTCTATTCATGCCCACGTACGCTCTGATGTACTGTACACGCTTGGTCTATTTATGCCCACGTACGCTCTGATATGCTGTATACGCTGGGTCTATTAATGCCACGTACGCTCTGATATACTGTACACGGTGGGTATAATCAAGCCCACATACGCTCTGATATACTGTACACGCTGGATCTATTCATGCCCATATACGCTCTGATATGCTATACACGCTGGGTCTTTTCATGCCCACGTACGCTCTTATATATTGTACACGCTGGGTCAATTCATGCCCATATACGCTCTGAGAAGAATAGAGCGTATATGTACACGATGGGTCTATTCATGCCCACGTACGCTGTGATATACTGTACACGCTGGGTCTATTCATGCCCACGTACGCTCTGATATGCTGTACACGCTGGGTGTATTCATGCCCACGTACGCTCTGATATATTGTACACGCTGGGTCTATTCATGCCCACGTACGCTCTGATATACTGTACACGCTGGGTCTATTCATGCCCACGTACGCTCTGATATACTGTACACGCTGTGTGTTTTCATGCCCATATACGCTCTGTTATGCTATACACGCTGGGTCTATTCATGCCCACGTACACTCTGATATGCTGTACACGCTGAGTCTATTCATGCCCACGTACGCTCTGATGTACTGTATACGCTGGGTCTATTAATGCCCACGTACGCTCTGATTTACTGTACACGGTGGGTATAATCAAGCCCACATACGCTCTGATATACTGTACACGCTGGATCTATTCATGCCCATATACGCTCTGATATGCTATACACGCTAGGTCTATTCATGCCCACATACGCTCTGATGTACTGTACACGCTGGGTCTATTCATGCCCACGTACGCTGTGATATACTGTACACGCTGGGTCTATTCATGCCCACGTACGCTCTTATATATTGTACACGCTGGGTTTATTCATGCCCATATACGCTCTGATAAGAATTGAGCGTATATGTACACGATGGGTCTATTCATGCCCACGTATGCTATGATATGCTGTATATGCTGGGTCTATTCATGCCCACGTACGCTCTGATATACTGTACACGATGGGTCTATTCATGCCCACGTACGCTGTGATATACTGTACACGATGGGTCTATTCATGCACTCGTACGCTCTGATATATTTTACACTCAGGGTATATTCATGCCAATATACGCTCTGATATATTGTACACGCTGGGTCTATTCATGCCCACGTGCGCTCTGATATACTGTACACGCTGCGTCTATTTATGCCCACGTACGCTCTGATATATTCTACACGCTGCGTATATTCATGCCCACGTACGCTCTGATATGCTGTATACGCTGGGTCTATTCATGGCCATGTACGCTGTGATATACTGTACACGCTGGGTGTATTCATGCCCACGTACGCTCTGATATACTGTACACGCTGGGTCTATTCAAGCCCTCGTACGCTCTGATATACTGTACACGCTGGGTGTATTCATGCCCACGTACGCTCTGATATACTGTACACGCTGGGTCTATTCAAGCCCTCGTACGCTCTGATGTACTGTACACGCTGGGTCAATTCATGCCCACGTACACTCTGATATACTGTACACGCTGGGTCTATTCAAGCCCGCGTACGCTCTGGTATACTGTACACGCTAGATCTATTCAAGCCCTCGTAAGCTCTGGTATACTGTACACGCTGGGTCTATTCATGCCCACGTACAGTCTGGTATACTGTACACTCTGGGTCTATTCAAGCCCTCGTACGCTCTAATATACTGTACACGCTGGGTCTATTCAAGCTCTCGTACGCTCTGGTATACTGTACACGCTAGATCTATTCAAGCCCTCGTAAGCTCTGGTATACTGTACACGCTGGGTCTATTCATGCCCACGTACAGTCTGGTATACTGTACACACTGGGTCTATTCATGCCCACGTACACTCTGATATACTATACACGCTGAGTCTATTCATGCCCATGTATGCTGTGATATATTGTACACGCTGGGTCTATTCAAGCCTATATACACTCTGACATATTTTACACGCTGGGTCTATTCATGCCCACGTACGCTCTGATATACTGTACACGCTGGGTCTATTCAAGCCCTCGTACGCTCTGATATACTGTACACGATGGGTCTATTCATGCCTACGTACGGTCTGATATACTGTACCCGCTGAGTCTATTCATGCCCACGTACGCTCTGATATACTGTACACGCTGGGTCTATTCATGCCCAGGATTGTTCTTGTATCTCTGATGTCTAGCTCCGTGCTCCCCGCGTTTTGGTAACAATCACCGATTTGTACATTTACCTGACCCCCCCGTCCCCCCCTGTGCCTGGCAGTGTCCCGCAATATACCCCCCACCCACAAACTCATGCCCATTTTTACCTAGCCAGTCTTGCGTTTTTGTGCTCATACACACAGAACCCCCAACTTAATGGGGGTCACACACTGGTGTGCCTTCACCTTTCGGGCCAGCATCATAGAACACTCAGCTCTCCTTTGCTACTTCAAATCAATCCTCTCCTGCCCCCTACAGGAAGGCTGACTCTCCAGCATTAGACATTTAAAGGGCCTTATGGAAACACAGAGGCTGACTGGCCGGTGTATGTCGCCTCCAGGCAGGCTCGGTTAGCTTGCCCTCGGTCACACCCTGACCTTTAAATTACAGCCAGACTCTGTAACGAAGTGTTCAAAGAGAACCTTTAAATAGGCACTCCAAATGAAGGTGAAACTAGCAGGTCTGGAAGGCTGCACGCATAATGGCTTCCATTTGGTAAGATGGATAGCTCCATTTGATCTGCTGGCTTTCCAGTTTGGGATAAATGATGTTGCTCATTACCATTCTCCTTTCACTTCTACATCACGTGGGCATGAATAGACCCAGCATGTACAGAATGTCACAGCGTATGTGGGCATGAATCGACCCAACGTGTACAGTATATCAGAGCGTACGTGAGCATGAATAGACCCAGCGTGTACAGCATGTCAGAGCGTACGTGGGCATGAATCGACCCAACGTGTACAGTATATCAGAGCGTACGTGGGCATGAATAGACCCAGCGTGTACAGTATATCAGAGTGTACGTGGGGATATATCGACCCAGCATGTACAATATATCAGAGAATTATGTCTCTGGGTGCTTTGTTTGGGGGGGGGGGCAGCTTGCTGACACATTGTCAGTCAGCCTACAGCTCCTTCCGAGTCCAGCCACTGTTCTCATGCAGTCCATGTCTCTGGGTGCTTTGTTTGGGGGGGGGGCAGCTTGCTGACACATTGTCAGTCAGCCTACAGCTCCTTCCGAGTCCAGCCACTGTTCTCATGCAGTCCATGTCTCTGGGTGCTTTGTTTGGGGGGGGGGCAGCTTGCTGACACATCGTCAGTCAGCCTACAGCTCCTTCCGAGTCCAGCCACTGTGTACCCATGCAGTCTATGTCTCTGGGTGCTTTGTTTGGGGGGGGGGGGCAGCTTGCTGACACATCGTCAGTCAGCCTACAGCTCCTTCCGAGTCCAGCCACTGTGTGCCCATGCAGACTATGTCTCTGGGTGCTTTGTTTGGGGGGGGGGCAGCTTGCTGACACATCGTCAGTCAGCCTACAGCTCCTTCTGAGTCCAGCCACTGTTCTCATGCAGTCTATGTCTCTGGGTGCTTTGTTTGGGGAGGGGGGGCAGCTTGCTGACACATTGTCAGTCAGCCTACAGCTCCTTCTGAGTCCAGCCACTGTTCTCATGCAGTCCATGTCTCTGGGTGCTTTGTTTGGGGAGGGGGGGCAGCTTGCTGACGCATTGTCAGTCAGCCTACAGCTCCTTCTGAGTCCAGCCACTGTTCTCATGCAGTCCATGTCTCTGGGTGCTTTGTTTTGGGGGGGGCAGCTTGCTGACACATTGTCAGTCAGCCTACAGCTCCTTCCGAGTCCAGCCACTGTTCTCATGCAGTCCATGTCTCTGGGTGCTTTGTTTGGGGGGGGGGCAGCTTGCTGACACATTGTCAGTCAGCCTACAGTTCCTTCCGAGTCCAGCCACTGTTCTCATGCAGTCCATGTCTCTGGGTGCTTTGTTTGGGGGGGGGGCAGCTTGCTGACACATTGTCAGTCAGCCTACAGTTCCTTCCGAGTCCAGCCACTGTTCTCATGCAGTCCATGTCTCTGGGTGCTTTGTTTTGGGGGGGGCAGCTTGCTGACACATTGTCAGTCAGCCTACAGCTCCTTCCGAGTCCAGCCACTGTTCTCATGCAGTCCATGTCTCTGGGTGCTTTGTTTGGGGGGGGGGCAGCTTGCTGACACATTGTCAGTCAGCCTACAGTTCCTTCTGAGTCCAGCCAGTGTTCTCATGCAGTCCATGTCTCTGAGTGCTTTGTTTGGGGGGGGGGGGCAGCTTGCTGACACATTGTCAGTCAGCCTACAGTTCCTTCTGAGTCCAGCCACTGTTCTCATGCAGTCCATGTCTCTGGGTGCTTTGTTTGGGGGGGGGGGCAGCTTGCTGACACATTGTCAGTCAGCCTACGGCCCCTTCTGAGTCTAGCCACTGTGTGGTCAGAAATCTGGCGTCTCTATGGAGGTGCCGTGACTCTTTGCAGTGATGCACTGCATAAATCAGATGTCAGGAAACCATCTTCAATTGAAGCACTTACAGATTTGCTCTTTGGGTGCAGTGTGTGGCTCAGTGGGTTAAGTCACTATGCTTATGATCAGGTGGTTGTTGGTTCAAGCCTGGCCTTGTCTATGGACCCTTGAGTGAGACCCTTAGCCCCAGCTCCATGGGTGCTGCTTTGAGGTGCTGCCATGCTTGCTCTCACTTACATCTGTGTCATGGAGAGCAAGTTGGGTAAGTGAAAAGAGAATTTATCCGCAAGGATCAATAATGTACCATCATTTCATTAAGAACCAAGTATAAAACATTATCATTTATAAGCTACCTAGTGCTGATGTTAGTAGGGAATGGGCAAATGAGAAAAGTTTGGATATACAGTCAGGTCCATAAATATTGGGACATCGACACAATTCTAATCTTTTTGGCTCTATACACCACCTCAATGGATTTGAAATGGAATGAACAAGATGTGCTTTAACTGCAGACTTTCAGCTTTAATTTGAGGGTATTTACATACAAATTAGGTGAACGGTGTAGGAATTACAGCAGTTTGTATATCTGCCACCCACTTTTTAAAAAATTTGTAAAAGCACGGGTCATTCTGAAGAGCTCAGTGAATTCAAGTCTGGTACTGTTATAGGATACCATCTTTGTAATAAGTCAGTTTGTGAACTTTCTTCCCTGCTAGATATTCCAATTTAACTGTAAGTGGTATTATTGCAAAGTAGAAGTGTTTAGGAACTACATAAACTCAGTCACAAAGTGGTAGATGATGTAAAGTACCAGGGCAGGGTCACCGAGTGCTGAGGCGCAAAGTAGGTATAAGTTGCCAACACTCTGACTCAATATCTGCAGAGTTCAAAATTCCTTTGCCGTTAACTCCAGCACCAAAGCTGTGTGCCTGGAGCTTTATGGAATGGGATTCCATAGCTGAGGAGCTGCATGCAAGCCTCACATCACCAAGCACAATGCCAAGTGTCGGATGGAATAATGTAAAGCACACTGCCACTGGACTCTGCAGCAGTGGAAACATGTCCTGTGGAGTGATGAATCACGTGTCTCTGTCAGGCAGTCTGATGGACGAGTCTGGGTTTGGCAAATACCAGGAAAATGTTACGTGCCTGACTGCATTGTAAGGTTTGTTGGAGAAGGGGTCAAGGTTCAAGGTTCATTTATTGTCATTCTTACCATGTTGACACATAAAAAGATAAAAATTTGTGACTAGCAGCGTATAATAAAGTGACAGTAATTCACTAATAAATAAAAACGCATTAACTTAAAAGCTAGAAATAACTACTAAAAATGTATATATATGGGGTGTTTTTCAGGGGTTGAGCAAGGCCTATTAGTTCCAGTGAAGGGAATTCTTATTGCTTCAGCATACCAAGGCATTTTGGACAATTCTATACTTCCAACTTTGTGGGAAGAATTTAGGGAAGGCCCTTTTCTTGGGTGAGTTTGGTGTGGAAGAACGTGACCTAAAGTCCATCAAACATCTTTAGGATGAACTAGATTGGAGATTGCAAGCTAGGTTGCAACATCAGTCCAACAACAGTGTCTGATCTCACAAATGCTCTTCTGGATGAAAAATTCCCAGATAAACTTTTGGAAAGACTTCCCGGAAGATTTGCAGTTGTTATAGCTGCAAAGGGGTGACCAACTTCATATTGATGCCTATGGATTTAGAATGGGATGCCGTAAAAGTTCCTGTAGGTGTAATGTATGTTTTCAGACTGTTTCAGAAGTATGACAGAGACTGAGCTGTTAAATTGCAGGAGGTAGACCAAGGTTCAAGGTTAGAAGCACATGTTATTCATTGAGTTGAGTTGAGGAATGTGTTCAAACAGAATTAAGTGGTTTTGTGAGGATACCAAATCCTTACAGAGTTTGCAGCTGCATGCTCTTGGATGTCCCAGTGCACCAATCAGCAGAGACCACACAGGAAATGCCCCCCCTGCCTTTAACCCCACAGAAACCGGAGGACTGTACATTCTTACGTTACATTAGGTTTACAGCAATACTGTGAGCAGAAGGACCCTGTGCTTCTGAATGTTCAGAGTTTCTCTCTCATGCATGCTGCAAGTACTGTCTGACTGAAATATTTGCAGGATGTTTGCCTGAATGAGAGTGTGGTATGTGTGTATTTCCCAGTTATTCAGTCAATTAAAACTTTGACCACTCCATAAAAACACCACTAATACATAAAGGTATTAAATCATTCATTTTAGTCACATATTTTATATTCAGATTTATTCAAAAAACACTAAATTGTTGTGCTTGAACTGAAAATTGTCTTTTGGCAAGTAAATTTCTTATGACAAATTAATCTTAAAAATTAACATTAATAATCTGTATTTTTTTTTCCCTAAGTTTGTTAAATAGGTCCATATACTCCTGATCATATCCCAAAGTTCAATGATGGCAGGAGATTTAAAAGCAGTAAATGCCTGATGAGTTTAAGGACCTCAAAAAGCACAGTCTGACTGATGAGTTTAAGGACCTGAAAAAGCACCGCGTCATTGATGAGTTTAAGGACCTCAAAAAGCACAGTCTGACTGAGTTTAAGGACCTCAAAAAGCACCATCTGATTAATGAGTTTAAGGACCTCAAAAAGCACAGTCTGACTGATGAGTTTAAGGACCTCAAAAAGCACCATCTGATTGATGAGTTTAAGGACCTCATAAAGCACAGTCTGACTGACGAGTTTAAGGACCTGAAAAAGCACAGTCTGACTGATGATTTTAAGGACCTCAAAAAGCACCATCTGATTGATGATTTTAAGGACCTCAAAAAGCACCATCTGATTGATGAGTTTAAGGACCTCAAAAAGCACCATCTGATTGATGAGTTTAAGGACCTCAAAAAGCACCATCTGATTGATGAGTTTAAGGACCTCAAAAAGCACAGTCTGACTGATGAGTTTAAGGACCACAAAAAGCACCATCTGACTGAGTTTAAGGACCTCAAAAAGCACCATCTGAGTTTAAGGACCTGAAAAAGCACCATCTGACTGAGTTTAAGGACCTCAAAAAGCACCATCTGATTGATGAGTTTAAGGACCTCAAAAAGCACCATCTGATTGATGAGTTTAAGGACCTCAAAAAGCACAGTCTGACTGATGAGTTTAAGGACCTGAAAAAGCACAGTCTGACTGATGAGTTTAAGGACCTCAAAAAGCACCATCTGACTGAGTTTAAGGACCTCAAAAAGCACCATCTGATTGATGAGTTTAAGGACCTGAAATAGCACCGTGTCATTGATGAGTTTAAGGACCTCAAAAAGCACCATCTGACTGAGTTTAAGGACCTCAAAAAGCACCATCTGATTAATGAGTTTAAGGACCTCAAAGAGCACAGTCTGACTGATGAGTTTAAGGACCTGAAAAAGCACCGTGTCATTGATGAGTTTAAGGACCTCATAAAGCACGGTCTGATTGATGAGTTTAAGGACCTCAAAAAGCACCATCTGATTGATGAGTTTAAGGACCTCAAAAAGCACAGTCTGACTGATGAGTTTAAGGACCTCAAAAAGCACCATCTGATTGATGAGTTTAAGGACCTCAAAAAGCACCATCTGATTGATGAGTTTAAGGACCTGAAAAAGCACCATCTGACTGGTGAGTTTAAGGACCTGAAAAAGCACAGTCTGACTGATGAGTTTAAGGACCTCAAAAAGCACCGTCTCATTGATGAGTTTAAGGACCTGAAATAGCACCGTGTCATTGATGAGTTTAAGGACCTCAAAAAGCACCATCTGATTAATGAGTTTAAGGACCTCAAAAAGCACAGTCTGATTGATGAGTTTAAGGACCTCAAAAAGCACCATCTGACTGAGTTTAAGGACCTCAAAAAGCACCATCTGACTGAGTTTAAGGACCTCAAAAAGCACCATCTGACTGAGTTTAAGGACCTCAAAAAGCACAGTCTGACTGATGAGTTTAAGGACCTGAAAAAGCACCGTGTCATTGATGAGTTTAAGGACCTCATAAAGCACGGTCTGATTGATGAGTTTAAGGACCTAAAAAAGCACCATCTGATTGATGAGTTTAAGGACCTCAAAAAGCACCATCTGATTGATGAGTTTAAGGACCTCAAAAAGCACAGTCTGACTGATGAGTTTAAGGACCTGAAAAAGCACCGTGTCATTGATGAGTTTAAGGACCTCATAAAGCACGGTCTGATTGATGAGTTTAAGGACCTCAAAAAGCACCATCTGATTGATGAGTTTAAGGACCTCAAAAAGCACCATCTGATTGATGAGTTTAAGGACCTCAAAAAGCACCATCTGACTGATGAGTTTAAGGACCTGAAAAAGCACAGTCTGACTGAGTTTAAGGACCTCAAAAAGCACCACCTGTTTGAGTTGAAGGACCTCAAAAAGCACCACCTGTTTGAGTTTAAGGACCTCAAAAAGCCCTGACACTGAACCAGACATTGAAGGTGAAGACCAGGGTGCTTCAAAGAACAAATTTCATATCTGTATCACATCAAAATAAAACTTTGAAAAAGACGCAAGTTCCCTGAAATACCTTCCTCAAAAATAAGAGAGAATGTCCCCTGAGGTATAGTGAACTGGTCCACCAACACATCTGCAGCGAGTCGGCATTTCATTCAGCTTTCCTGTGGAGAGGCCTGCTCCCCCTGCATCACGTTTCTGCACCATCTCTGGCTTGCCAGCCAATCAGAAGGCCTTGCAAGTGCAGAGCCAACTCCTGAGCAATGCAGAAAAAAACGTGTAAACACTCCATGCGAAAGCACACCCAGCAGCCTTCTGTGTTGCTAGGGAATGATGATGGTGTGGAGCCCAATCAATGGTACAAACACTGGAAATGAAAGGCCCATCAAATAGCCGTCCTTTCCGCTCGTAAGAGTGCTTTTCATTATAGCTCTGCTCTGTCCGGACCGCTTAAAAGAAGATGAGAATTTAAAGTGGGTGTGTGCATTTCATGACTTCCTCTAAAGCTGAAGCAGAGATCATTTGATTAGAAAATGTTTTCAGTGTGGAGACTGGCAAAGCAGATGTGGCAGAGTGCATTGTGGGATTTACACATGTTTTAAGCAGTTCCAGACATTTGGGTCTCCCTCATTGTCATTTACATAACATTACGAACGCAACATAGACTGCATTTGCCGTAAAGAAAGCTAGGCAGGCATATTTCGTTTGATTATATTATAAAAATGCAATATTTACTGTTTACTTGCCTTAACTCGTTTGCTGATCGAGTACCAATAAATTCACTCTTGAAAGAGTGATAATTTAAACTATAGCTCCTCAATGCTAAAAAACTCATCGCTTCTATGTGTTTTCATAAACATTTATACAGTACGATAGCAACACTTATTTTGTATTCACATATGTTTTATTCAAAGGATCCCCATTAGCTACAGCCATGCTGCAGCTATTCTTCCTGGGGTCCTGAAAAAAAAATCATTAAACATACAACAAATAATTTAAAAAGATAAATACATATACACATATACACCCACATATACACATGTATATACACAAATCAACGTACAAATATACCATCATACGGGCATAAAATATACACATATAAAAACGCATTTATACACATACACCCATAAATAATCCCCCAAAAATATACCTACACATTGCAAATACACACATTCACACACATATATAAATGAATATAAGCAGTCAGATATATTATTTTGATAGATGCTTTTTTACATATACTTTAAACTTATTTACATTGTTAGTAAGTATGATATGCTTTGGCAATTTATTCCATTCCTTCATACCTCTGAACATAACAGTGTTTTTTATGGCATTTGTTCTTGCTATGGGTAAGGTGAAGTTGCCTTTAATTGCATGTCTGGTACTGTACTGATGATTGTCTACACTAAAAGAAAGATGCTTAAACAAAACAGAAGGCAATTTTGAGATGAAAATGTTTCTTATGAAGATTAACAGTGAATACAACAGTCTGTCTTCAACCAACAACCAATTAAGATCTTTGTGCATTAATATAATATTTCTCCTATAGCTGCACCTAAGTGCTACACGAGCAGCTCTATTCTGTATAAGTTGTAATTTATTCATATATTCACCGGTAGCATTTGCCCAAACTGCAGGGCAATAGTCGAGGTATATCAATAGTAGTGCTTTCATAGCATAATTCATAATATTTGAAGTTAAAAAATATGCATGTCTTTTCATAATAGATATACCTCTTCCCATTTTTGCAATAATATTACTAATATGTATTTTCCACGATAATCTAGAGTCAACTATTACACCCAGCAGTTTGGTCTCATGCACCTGTTTAATATTTACGTTATTAATTTGAATATTAATTACAGGATTTTGATTAATGTTATAGTTTGAACCTAAAATCATGCAGTTTGTTTTTACTGGGTTTAATGCCAATTTATTTAATTTAATCCAATCTACTACATATTGTAATTCTAAATTTAAAACAGATTCTAATTCCATTTGTGTACTTGCTGATGTATATATAGTTGAATCATCAGCATACATGCCTTATGTTAGCCTTATGTAAAATGTACGGTAAATCATTAGTAAAAATATTAAATAATAGTGGACCCAGACAACTGCCTTGGGGGACTCCACATGTAATATTTCTGATACCTGAGAAGCTGCCATTAAAAAACACTGTCTGTGTTCTGTTAGACAGATAACTGTACATCCATGTAATTGCTGACTGCTCAAAACCATAACAAGATAACTTTGCTAATAACAGTTCGTGATCTATGATGTCAAAGGCAGCAGAAAAATCTAAAAATACAGCACCAATAATATTTTTCTTTTCAATCTCTTTAAGGGGGCGGCGTGGTGGTGCAGTGGTTAGCACTGTTGCCTCACACCTCTGAGACCCGGGTTTGAATCTCCACCTTTGCATGTTCTCCCCATGTCGTCGTGGGGTTTCCTCCGGGTACTCCGGTTTCCCCCCACAGTCCAAAGACATGCTGAGGCTAATTGGACTTGCTAAATTGCCCGTAGGAATGCATGTGAGAGTGAATGGTGTGTGAGTGTGCCCTGCGATGGGCTGGCCCCCCATCCTGGGTTGTTCCCTGCCTCGTGCCCATTGATTCCGGGATAGGCTCCAGACCCCCCGCGACCCAGTAGGATAAGCGGTTTGGAAAATGGATGGATGGATGGATCTCTTTAAGCCAGTCATCAGACATATGAGTCAGTGCAGTGGCAGTAGAGTGACTTTTTCTATATGCATGCTGAAACTCTGTTAATAAATCGTTTATATAAAAATAGCTATTAATTTGATCATATACTATAGATTCCATTATTTTAGATAATACAGGTAATATACTTATCGGACGACTGTTGGGACCAGAAAAAGGCAGTTTTTTATCTTTGGGTAGAGGAATTATTTTAGCCTGCTTCCATGCATGTGGATAGGTACAGCAAATAAAACTAAGGTTAATGATATGGGTTAAAACAGGGGCAATAGAGTCAGCAGCTAGTTTAAGAAGCCTGCTGTCAAGACCGTCAACACCCGGTGGTTTGTTTTTACAGGATTTTAAAAGATTCTTTACTTGATCTACATTCACACTTTCTAATTTGAACCTTGAATCCTTATTTTTCATCAGTTCATTTCTTATTAATAGGTGAGATATGTCATTACTTAGATTAGGCATATTTTCTCTTAGTTTGTCTACTTTTCTTATAAAATAATCATTAAGATAATTTGCAATATCTATTGGCTTAGTTATAAATTTATCCCCTGTTTCCAGAAAAGATGGAATTATTTTATTTTTCTTACCAGTCAATTGATTTAAAACATTCCATAACTTCCTACTATCATTACCTATGTTTTTAACATGATTATCAAAATAGATTTTCTTCTTCTTTTTATTAAGTTTAGTAACAGAATTTCTCATTTTACGATATAGGTCCCAGTCATATTTATTTCCTGTTGTAACTGCTGTTCTTTTCATTTTACCTCTTCTTTTCATAGAATTTTTCAGTTCATCATCCAACCAAGGTGTGACGTTGTTCCTGACAGTAAACTTCTTTAAAGGCGCATGTTTCTCAATCAATGACAAGAATAAATTGTTAAATTTAAAGAGGGCAATTTCTAGATTACTAGTTGCCAACACATCAGACCAGCATATAGCTTGAACATCTTCAATAAACTTGTCATTTTTAAACAATTTATAAGATCGTTTAAATAGGACTGCAGTTCCAGATCCACTCAACTTGGTTGTTAACACAGAAATGATCAGATTATGATCACTGCAACCAGTAGGAATAGACAGTACCTTTTTACACAGTTCAGGACGGTTTGTGAAAATATGATCTATACAGGTAGATGTTCTGGAGCCATCGCACTTAAAACATATTCTTGTAGGTTTATTTATAAGTTGGGTAAGTCCACATGCATTTGCGGTAATTAACAGTTTTTTTTTCAAGTGGCAGTCTTTAGAAAACCAGTCATTGTTTAAGTCACCCATAAAACCACCCAAATAACTACACATCAATCACAAAAACTGTTCAAAAAGTCCCTATTTGGAGGATCTTTGGAGGTGAAGAAAATAACCAAAAGCAAAGGTTAGCACAAGAGGAGAGCTGACCTTGAGGACACCTGCTGAGTGTGCTATGTAAGATTTAGAGTCATCTCTATTTTACTACCTGTTTTTCTTCATTGGGTCTTGGCCAGAAATGATTCGTTCTCTCAGACAAAGGAGAGTCTGTGTGTTTTTGTGGAGGCATTGGACACACAGCAGGATCTACCAGCATGCCGTCCTCAATGAAATCCATTACTCTGGCAGCACAAGATTAATGTCACAGGATGTTGTCAAAATCTTTGACATTTTCACATGCCTTCACGCTCATTCAATATGAACAAGATCCTCTGGGTTTTCCAGGGCCCAGTTTCTGTGCTTCTTAGAGCCCTGAACCCCAGCATGTTCCAACCCGATCCGAACAGCGGCGTGCTTGTTCATCGGACACCCTACTGTTAAGCTCCATAACTTGAATGTAAAACACAGCAGAAGTGTGGCAGTCAGAAACTGCCTTAATTCAATAATTCTTCTCATACTGTCTGTCTCTAATTACAGAGGAAAAATATAATTTTTTATTTATCTGCAAAACTAATACATGAAAATATTCAACTTCAAGGTATGGATAACAGCTCTTTTTCTGTAATGGTTAGATTCAAGAAAAAAAGAGTAGCAAAGATGATGGTGAGGTCTTAGTTCAGTATTTTAGAGAGAAGTGAAAAGTCTAGGTGCCTAAACATGGTCTGGCATCAGCCATTATGGAGCCTCCTCTGGCCTCTCAGAATTTGCTCTGTCACATGAGCACATGTCTCTGAACTTGTCTTCACTTGGTTTAAAGGAGATGCACTGGTCTGTTTCAGTTTAAATATCCAACCTTCAGTTTTAATGTCTAATGTTTTCAGATTGAGACAGTCTGCTTTGGATTGTGTGCATTAAAATGCATGAGCTCCATTTTTCATGCAACATGTAACTTTAATGAATATGAAATGGTGGAGGACCAGGCTGGTCCAACTACGTATTTCCCATAAGTTTGCACTTAACTAATTAATACTGAGTTGTGCTGGTTGTTCTTCAATCCAGGTTAATGGTCCCAGTAAAATCTAAATGAATAAAGTAGATTACATTTTTGATAGAACTTGACAAAAGGAAGTCCAGGTTTATTTGAGTTCAAGACCTGTTGAGAATATAATGTTGTGAACTGTTAGTCTTTGAGAAATCAGCAAAAGAAAGATCTGGAGGTTTAGAGGATGGAATCAGTTACAGCTGGTGATGCAGTGGCATGAGGCAAGGTGTGTGAGCAAAGGCAGAAGGAGCCCCCCCACATGCCTGCAGGGCAGGTACCACATCAAAGGGGCCTGCGTCCCACCAGGCGGGGCCAGGAAAACCCATGCAGACCAGTGAGTGACAGAGTGGAGCTGGTCCCACTGATATTTTAACACCTGCTCAGATAATGACAGAGCAGCCCCACCCCAATGTATAGGATTTCTGTGGAATGAAAACTGTTACTACCAAGCATTTAGTTTAGCACCTGGGCATTTACTGGCTCCATGTCGATGGTAACCCTCAAAAGTAGGATTTGGAGTTGGCTCTGAAACTTGGGGGTCCACTTGTGACTAGCCATAGGTCTGGATTTTTGAGATGCCTGAATTCCGTACTCATGTAGCTGGCCTTAGCTCTGTGGAGTGCAGACCCTTGAGATGCCTGAATTCCGTACTCAGGTGGCCGGCCTTAGCTCTGTGGACGCAGACCCCTGAGCAAAGCATCACACTGATCAGAAGCGTTTGTGCTTTGCTGATTAACATCAGAACTAATTTAAATAAGCAGGTCAAGTTTGATTAATTAAAGTGTCAAACACACACTTTGGAAACATTTCCATTGATATTTCTGTTGAGCACTAGTGAAACACAGGATTAAACATGATATAAATTAAATACTGATAAGGCATGTTATTTGTAAATTCCAAAATTAATAATAAGAAATTAATTTACTGAATGACCTCGGAAGCCCGTGCTATGTTTTTTTGCATTCTATAGAGGAGTTATTTTAAAAGCTCCCATTTAGACCAGGATTGAAACAGCCTCATCTTCCAAACCGCTTATCCTACTGGGTCGCAGGGGGTCCGGAGCCTATCCCGGAAGCAATGGGCGTGATCCCGACATCCATCCCTCCATCCTTTTTCCAAACCACTTATCCTACTGGGTCACGGGGGGTCCAGAGTCTATCCCGGAAGCAATGGGCGTGATCCCGACATCCATCCCTCCATCCTTTTTCCAAACCACTTATCCTACTGGGTCACGGGGGGTCCAGAGTCTATCCCGGAAGCAATGGGCGTGATCCCGACCTGACAGAGTATAAACTAGAAGTTTATTTTTGACTCCTGCCCCAGATCGTGGCTACAGTAGATGTACAGTGCTCACATGGAGGTTGTCATGGTTACTGTACAGTGCTCATGCGTGTATCAGTGAGGTTTGTTTGGAGAAGGAGAGTTAAATATAGGATTAGTGAGACAGGTAATAATGGGTTTAAGTCAAATTCTAGTCAGTGCTGTTTTATGGCAAGAACGGTGAGACTTTTTCTGTGTAACTATGGAAACCATCTGGACGCAATATCTGGTCTGGTTGGAGTGACCTGGCACTTTATCATGCCAGCTTTCCAAACTACAAGCTACTTATGATTAAAAGTAGTTAAGCTACAGCCAAGCTGCTGTTTTAATACAGTAGTTAGCTACACTAGAAGCTACATAGAAAAAGTACATCAAAGCATTTCATAAGGTAATAATGTTTGTGGTGTAGGATACTCTTAAAGCATTTTAATAAAAAAGATAGAAACGTGTATATAATACTGTATAATAAAATTACATCATCTCTAAATCAAAACGCTTAAAAACACAAAATAATATATCACAATTTTCTTAGTTCATTATTGTTACAACCTTTTTTTATCACCATTTAAGCTGCTACAGTAAGACCCAAACGGATATGATAAACAATTTAGTGCATGTTAAGGTGGCATATTCTCTTTTTGAAATCTGGAGTCAAGGGGGGGGGGGGGGGGTGGGCAGCCAGGTGACCTTGGACCCCCAGAAGTTTTTTTTCTCCTTACTTGAGAGTTTACTTTTTGGTCCCCCCCCTCCGTTGTCATCTGACTTTCTTTATTTAATTTCTTTCCTTCCTTTTCCCCATTCTGTATTACTCTCTCTAATGATGTTTAATGTATCACAATACATTTATTTAAAGCGCCTTGGGACGATTCTGTTGTGAAAGGCGCTATATAAAAAGAATTTGAATCAAATTGAGCTACACCTTTTCATTTCTTTTTACATGCTGTAACCCCCAAGTATGAACAAATTCATATATATTTCAGTGGCACCCATTGTGAATCTGGACCACACCCGACATCCACAGACCAAAACATGTGAGTAGTGAATGTAGCACTGGTGAATATCTGGACACATGCATTCAGTCGATGTGGCAATGTGCCAAAATGAGAAGTAGGGCAGATGAATTCAGGTCTTTAAACTGTCAGCTTAGTCATCGCAGCAGATCCTCCGAAAAATATATAAACACTAAAATGGTGAATGGAGGAGTCCCTCTTTCTCTAGGCTCTGGCCTCATCCTTCAAAAGTTCTGCATTCAGTAATAGAGACACGGTCTCTGTTTTGGCTCTTATTCCTCTTCATGCTCATTTCTGGTCTCTCTCCATCTGTGTGGCCTGCAACTCCCTCTTTCATTCCACAATTCAGTGGCAGAGTTTTTATTGGCCTATGTGATTGTGAGTATCACACTAAAAGGCAGACTCACAAAGACTAGGCACACAGCAGCTACACGGAACAGATATGACCTGTGAGGAAACTAATATCCTCTATGGAAAAGGACACTGTAATTCTGGAGGAAGTAAGAGACATATAAAATGCTATAGTGTTATAGTCAGCCTGAGCTTATATAAAACACAGAGAGTCTGAGCAATTGCTGATTAGTAAAGGATTAAGGATCAAAAGCATTCCTCTAGTACCTTTAGGTAACGTGAAATTATGTTGAAGGGTCTAATGGTCTGAGAACAACAATGATTAGAAAATCAGATTAAATTTATTGGTATATGATACTGACATTATATAACAGAAGATGATGTCATGTGAGCACTGGAATCACACAGGGAAAGTTAGTGAAGCACTGGGCACTAAAAATATACCTTAATGTAATAATTCGTACTGTGAATGTTACCTGACCACATGGCATAAAATATCATTGTGAGAAAGTGGGAAAAAAATAGGACAAAAACTAATCAGCAGCCAATTTGTGAAACCATTAATTGATATGTTAAAAATGATGAAAATTACTTGAGAGCGGGCGGCATAAGCACTGAGAGCGCTGAGAAGGGGCAGTGTGGACACTGAGGGCACTGAAAGGGGGCAGCATGGCATTGAGGGTGCGGAGGGCAGGTGGTTTGGGCACTGAGGGCGCTGAGAAGGGGCAACGTGGATACCGAGGGCACTGAAAGGGGGCAGCATGGCATTGAGGGTGCGGAGGGCAGGTGGTTTGGGCACTGAGGCTGACGAGAAGGGGTGGCGTGGCACTGATGGATGGATGGATGGATAGATAGATGGATAGATAGATGCTTTATTGTCATTGTAAGTACAATGAGATTTAGTTTAGAACATATTTACAATTAATTAGATTCTGATGCATAACAGAGTGGGAGAGTAATGTATGTACAGACACTTTTTATGTACAAAATATATATATATATATATATATATATATATATATATATATATATATATACACACAAGAAGGTGCTGGTAAGTAAATTCAAAGAGGTAGAGTTTTCAAGTGGTCTAAATGCACATAAATAAGGAAAATACATATGTGGAGTATTGCTTCTGAATGATTGAGATCAGTGCTGTGAGTTCAGTAGTGTGATGGATGTGGGGTACAAACTGTTTCTCAGCCGGGTTGTGCGAGCGTACAGGGTTCTGTATCGTCTACCAGATGGCAGAGCTGTAAAGAGTCTGTGTCCAGGGTGGGAAGGATCCTTGATTATTTTTCCAGCTCTGCGGCTGCACCGGGTTCGATGGCTTTCTTCTTGTGATAGAAGCTGAGTGCCAGTGATCCGCTGGGCTGACTTGATGTGCTGCAGGGTCTTCCTGTTCTCTCAAGTGTATCCACAGTACCACACAGTGATGCAGTATGTGATCACTGACTCTGTGGTGCACCTGTAGAAGTTCACCAGGAGCTGCTGTGGAAGTTGTGCTTTCTTCAGACTCCACAGGAAGTGGAGCCTCTGAAGTACTTTTTTGGCAATGGCTGAAGTCTTTGTGGTCCATGACAGGTCACAGCTGATCTGAACCCTGAGGAATCGAAAGTTCTGAACCACCTCTACCTTCTCACCACCGATGCTGATGGGTTGGTGGCCCCCATGCTTCCGTCTCCTGAAGTCCAGGATCAGTCAACCTTTAGGCAAGGTTGTTGTCCTGGCTCCAGGCTCCAGGTTCTCGACCTCCTCTCTCTCGGCTGACTCGTTGTTATTCAAGATCAGACCTATCACAATTGTATTGTCTGCAAACTTAATTATGATGTTAGAATCATGGGTGGGTTTGCAGTCATTTGTGTAGAGGGAGTAGAGGAGGAGGCTGAGCATTCTGTCCTGAGGTGCTCAAGTGATGAAGGTGTGGTTCCATGTGCACTGTCTGTTGGTCAGTCCAAGACCCAGTTGCACAGGTGTGTGTTTAGTACAAGGTTGTGCAGTTTGATGGCCAGCTTGGTGGTGGGGGGGTGTTAAAGGTGGAGATGTAGTCAATAAGCAGCATCTGCACGTACTGTAGCTGTCCCGCTGCTCCAGGTGTGATAGGGAAGTGTGGAGGACCAGTCAATGGCATCCTCAGCTGACCAGTTTGACTGGTAGGCAAACTGCTGTTGGTCGAGGGAGGGAGGTATGTTGTTCTTGATGTGTTCTAAGACCAGCTGCTCAAAGCACTTCATAACTGGACAGTAGACATTCAGGGACCTGACCACTGCTTATTTAGGGATGGGGATGATGGTGGCAGACTTGAGGCAGGTGGGGACGGTGGTCTGTTCCAGGGAGATGTTAAACAGGATGGTGAGGATTGCAGGCAGCTGACTTGCCCAGTGTTTCAGCCCTCATCCAGAGATACTGTCAGGTCCGGCTGCTTTATTGGGGTTCATGTGCCTGAGGGCTATTCTGACCTCATGTGGGCTGAACACCAGGGTATTTTGGGGGGCCTTCGGCACAATCAGCCTGGTATGATGGTGGTTGGTCTCCTTATCAAACCGTGTGAAGAACTGGTTCAGAACTGGTTCAGATGAGGGTACCGAGAAGGGGCAGCATGGAAACTGAGGGCACTGAGAGGGGGCAGCATGGCACTGACAGTGCTGAGGACAGGTGGTTTGGGCCACTATGGCCACCGAGAAGAGGTGGCGTGTGAACTGAGGGCGCCGAGAAGGGGCGACAGGGGCATTGACCGTAGGCAGCATCAGTACAGAGTTCACCAAGTGCAGGCAGCATAGGCACTGAGGGCAGACAGTGTGGGCACTGAGAACGGTCAGTGTGGGCACTGAGGGCACTGAGAGTGGGCACTGAGAATGGGCAGTGTAGGCACTGAGAACGGGCGGTGTGAGCACTGAGCGCACTGAGAATGAGCAGCGTGGGCACTGAGGGCGGGCGGTGTGGGCACTGAGGGCGCTGAGAGTGGGCGCTGAGAATGGGCAGTGTGGGCATTGTGCTGGCAGTGTGGGCTCTGAGGGTGCTGAGAGTGGGTGCTGAGAATGGGCGGTGTGGGCACTGAGCACACTGAGAACGGGCAGCGTGGGCACTGAGGGCAGATGGTGTGGGCACTGAGAATGGGCAGTGTGGGCACTGAGCACACTGAGAACGGGCAGCGTGGGCACTGAGGGCAGATGGTGTGGGCACTGAGAATGGGCAGTGTGGGCACTGAGGGCAGACGGTGTGGGCGCTGAGCACACTGAGAACGGGCAGCGTGGGCACTTAGGGCACTGAGAGTGGGCACTGAGAATGGGCGGTGTGGGCACCGAGCACACTGAGAACAGGCGGTGTGGGCACTGAGGGCAGATGGTGTGGGCACTGAGGGTGCTGAGAACGGTCAGTGTGGGCACTGAGAGTGGGCACTGAGAGTGGGCACTGAGCACACTGAGAACGTGCGGTGTGGGTGCTGAGAGTGGGCAGAGAACAGTCAGTGTGGGCACTGAGCTCACTGAGAATGGGCAGCGTGGGCACTGAGAGTGGGCGGTGTGGGCACTGAGAGTGGGCACTGAGAATGGGCAGTGTGGGCACTGAGCACACTGAGAACGGGTGGTGTGGGCACTGAGGGCGGGCAATGTGGGCACTGAGCACACTGAGAGCAGGCGGTGTGGGTGCTGAGAGGGCGCTGAGAACGGTCAGTGTGGGCACTGATGACACTGAGAACGGGCAGCGTCGGCACTGAGGGCACTGAGAGTGGGCACTGAGAATGGGCAGTGTGGGCACTGAGAGTGGGCACTGAGAATGGGCGGTGTGGGCACTAAGCACACTGAGAACGGGCGGTGTGGGTGCTGAGAACGGTCAGTGTGGGCACTGAGCGCACTGAGAACGGGCAGTGTGGGCACTGAGGGCACTGAGAGTGGGTACTGAGAACGGTCAATGTGGGCACTGAGAACGGGCACTGAGAGTGGGCACTGAGAATGGGCGGTGTGGGCACTGAGCACACTGAGAGCGGGCGGTGTGGGCACTGAGCACACTGAGAGCGGGCGGTGTGGGCACTGAGCACACTGAGAGCGGGCGGTGTGGGCACTGAGCACACTGAGAGCGGGCGGTGTGGGCAGTGTGGGTATTTAGAGCAGTAACTGCAATGTTTCCAGGCATGGTGCCGGCCGCCCCAGTGCTTACACAGTACGTCGCCATTCCTAGCATTTCCTTCTTTCCACGTGGATATGAACACAATTACATTTTTCTTAATTAGATTCTGCTCTTTTCTGGGAAGCCTGTGGCAGAGCTGGGTGGAGCCAGTGTGGAGACTGCATGATTGAGGTCCGGCAGAGGGAACAGTAATGGTAATGGAAACCGTGTGTTCATGCGAGCACACAACACAAGCAGCAGTCCCTGTTTCAAAACACAGGCCCTCCGACAGCCATTGGACAAGAAAGTCTAACACAGCTACGAGGAAACGCAGAAAACAGATATCAGGCGACTGACCCCAGAAACAGGAGCCTCCTTCTCCATTTAGACGAATACATCATTTTCCATAGAGAAATAAAACCCAAATTACAGGGAATCCAAACGACTTCTGTTAAGAGGTAAGAATAGATCCGTCGTATGGATAATACCGCTGTTCAAGCCAGACACAGTTATTAGTGTACAAGACATTGTTTTTTGTCTAGTTGTAATTTGTTCAACTCAACTCTCAAAAGTTTTCATTATTTAGAGATATGAGGCACATTAAGCTTCCCCCATATGTGTCAGCTACATTGCAACACTCAGGTACTTAAAGTGCCATAAGACGCCATGCAAAAGTAGCATGCTATTATCATTAACAAGCAAAGAACTGTTAGATGGGAGGCCACATATTTATAAAAACTGCAAAATGTCGTAACTGGTCATTCACCCATGAGGGGTAATATATAGACAGAATGTGATGTAAAATCGGCTAGTGTGTTACAAGAGCCATCTAGTGTTCACTTTGGAATAGCGTGGGCAGCTAACATGTTACAAGGACCATCTAGTGTTCACTTTGGAATAGCGTGGGCAGCTAACATGTTACAAGGGCCATCTAGTGTTCACTTTGGAATAGCGTGGGCAGCTAACGTGTTACAAGGGCCATCTAGTGTTCACTTTGGAATAGCGTGGGCAGCTAATGTGTTACAAGGACCATCTAGTGCTCACTTTGGAATAGCGTGGGCAGCTAACATGTTACAAGGACCATCTAGTGTTCACTTTGGAATAGCGTGGGCAGCTAACATGTTACAAGGACCATCTAGTGTTCACTTTGGAATAGCGTGGGCAGCTAACATGTTACAAGAGCCATCTAGTGTTCACTTTGGAATAGCGTGGGCAGCTAACATATTGCAAGGGCCATCTAGTGTTCACTTTGGAATAGCGTGGGCAGCTAACATGTTACAAGGGCCATCTAGTGTTCACTTTGGAATAGCGTGGGCAGCTAACATGTTACAAGGGCCATCTAGTGTTCACTTTGGAATAGCGTGGGCAGCTAACATGTTACAAGGGCCATCTAGTGTTCACTTTGGAATAGCGTGGGCAGCTAACATATTGCAAGGGCCATCTAGTGTTCACTTTGGAATAGCGTGGGCAGCTAACATATTGCAAGGGCCATCTAGTGTTCACTTTGGAATAGCGTGGGCAGCTAACGTGTTGCAAGGGCCATCTAGTGTTCAGTTTGGAATAGCGTGGGCAGCTTGTGTGTATGGGGGGGGGGGGGGGGGGCAGCTGCGATTCAAACCCCATCTCCCCATTCCAGAGACTGGAGTCTTAAACTACTGCAGTGTTGATCCCTTTTCCCTCTCCTGTCAAACATAAGGAGTCTATCTTCCTTATAAACCCTCTTTAATTAACAGCTTAACCTAAATGAGGAGATATTATGTAACCTAAATAAACCTCAGCTTGATATTTTACTCCCGTCCACAAGGCTTTGTTCAGTTAATACCATCGGGGAGTAACTCAATACATTCACACACACACACACACACACACTTATTTATAAACCTATATTTGTACCACTGTTTATTCCGGTTGGTAAATCTCCTTAATTTAACATTTGATCCCTCCTGCAGTTCCTAATGACCCCATTAGAACCCTACTTATCTACTGTCCCACCTGCTGTTATTATAATAAAACCCTCACATGTATAATATCAAAACCTATAAGATATCATTGTCCATTGCCCTCCCATAAACACTGTTCCCCTACTAATTAATACACACAATAAAAACCACTTTTATTCAATGGAAGCGACCATAGATACTTAAGTCAGAGTGGTAACTTGGTCCTCAAGATGAAGGCAGATGAAAGAAGAGGAAAAGTACATTCAGTATTACATGGGTTCAATATCAGGTTAAGGTCAATATTATCCCCATTTGTTAAAACCTCTGGGGACCCATGTGCTTACGCATTCAATCCAAAATCGCTCCCACCTCTGTCTCTATGTTGGGAAACCAGTTTAGCTTGCTTAAATAGCATAGTTTCTCCTTTGCAACAGTCTGTCACCCTAAGGCCCCATATTATGGTTAATGGTGCATTCGATTATCTCTCAGAACTCGGCAATTCCGAGTTGAGTGACATCACATCCGACAATCTCCCGTTCGAGCTACCACAACTCGAAACAAACATGGCTGCCTCCATGAATACGCTGCTGTGTGTTGTTGCTTTGTATTTTAGCAGTTTTGGAGTAAGATTATTATTTCGAGAGACAAACAAACAAAAAACACAAACTAGTCAAACAACATTAAAAGCTTTATAAAATATTTTAGTATATTCATAGCGATATTCTTTTTTTGAGAGGCAAACAAACTACAAACAAACCAAAAACACTAGCAAGTCTGGTAAAAATCTGATATTGCTGCTAGGATACAACAACAACAAATTTCTTTACAACTCTTTGTGTGGGAAACCTAAAGCAAGCTGAACTCTGTAGAATAGTTTCTACTTTGCAACAGTCTGTTGTATCACCTTAAGGCGCCATGTACTTGGGCACCAGCTGCTTTTGCCTGACGGGGGTGTAACCAGACCTTGTTACTCAGTCATGTTTTGGTTGACGCTGAAGCAGGACATTAATAGGACAGAACAGAAAGCCTTTATTGTCATTGTACAGGGAGGAAATACAGTAAATAGGCATAATATACAACATATACAGGGGAGGGGTGGCATGGTGGTGCAGTGGTTAGCACTGTTGCCTCACACCTCTGGGACCCGGGTTCGAGTCTCCACCTAGGTCACATATGTGCGGAGTTTGCATGTTCTCCCCATGTCGTCATGGGGTTTCCTCTGGGTACTCCGGTTTCCCCCCACAGTCCAAAGACATGCTGAGGCTAATTGGATTTGCTAAATTGCCCGTAATAGTGCTTGTCTGAGTGAATTGTGTGTGAGTGTGCCCTGCGATGGGCTGGCCCCCCATCCTGGGTTGTTCCCTGCCTCGTGCCCATTGCTTCTGGGATAGGCTCTGGGCCCCCTGCGACCCAGTAGGATAAGTGGTTTGGAAAATGGATGGATGGATGGACTGGACTATGCTGTGAAACAACAAGAGGACTAGGACAAGCAGGTGGAATGGGCAGAGCTGGTGCTGGGCATCATGACAGTTACAAAAAGCTAATGGGACTGGGGACCAGGAACCACACAAGATCATATATCAATGTAACCCAATGACCAGGGAAGATGACAACAGAGCATTGAACCTAAGGGGACACTCAAATGGGGAACACCATTGGGAACAGGACTTTGGGACTAGGGCATTATGGATCACTGACAGGTCACCAGGGAGGGCGGGCCAAGGGAATGCCACTGAGGGGAAAAACACGGGGACCAGGACTGAAGAAGGGGAAAGCCTGAGATCTGGAGGGAAAGTGGAACAGAAACTCGGGAACATATGAAGCCGCGGGCCCTACAGGCATTGGGACAAGAACTGGAGAGCGTTAGCTGCTGCGGGTCAGGCCCACAAGGAAGGTCTGGTTGGACCTGGGTCGAGCTGTGAGACTATTGCTGTGGATGGATTTGGGGCAGCAGGAGCTGGCAACACTGACGCCTTGTGGTCCTCAGGTGAACCGACAGGGGTCACTGAGTTGGCCCGGAAGGGATCTGGGTGGCACAAACACAGTGTGTGCCTTCGGCATCCCTTCCAGGATATGGAGAGTCTACCTGACCTTCTTCAACACCGTTCATGATGTCAGTGGCTACCCCAGGTCCAGGAAATGTGAGGCTGAAGCTGGAACCTGCAGCTGGGTAATTATGAGCAAGGAACAGGAACAGGGGCCAAAGTGATGGCCGTAGCATTCAACTCCAGGTCCTCTAGTGGGGCATCCTCTGGCTCACTTTCCACTGTAATTGAAAGCAGCCACAGGAGACAGAGGATAATATTGTACTGAGGGGCGAGAGCTACAGAATGCAGAGAAAAAGAAACAAAGGGAGCAGCAGCAGCAGAAATAGGCATTAGCAGTAGCAGCATTAGTATAATTAGCATATAATCACCATAAAATTAGCCAATGGCACAACACTTAGCAGTAGCTAGCAAAATCTATAACTCTCCATCTAGCCCTTGAAATAAAATGACAAAAACATAAACTGAAACTAAAATATATAAAACGTTAACTTTCGGTGTATAACCCACTGCCTTACCTCTGGTTCCGGCTCCCAGGATCTTTATTGCTGGGGACCAGATACAGCCACATTACCTGCATTGTGAGGGAGTGTCAGTTACAGCACTATGATCATGTTGCACGTTTCCCTGAGGGTAATCTGGCTCCCAGAATCCTCATTGCTGGGGACCCAAGCAGCTGGACCAGGCCGAGGGTACGGTCACATTACAACCAGCTGCAGCAGATGTACAGCCATTTTCGGAGTGTGGGACTGGACCGTGTGTCTGCCTGGGGGATTGACAGGTAGGATCCCGAGGAGTTTCGCCATGTGGTGGTGGTTTCGCCATACTCCCCAACCTGACCTGACCTGACCTTGCAGATCATAGCCCCCCGCCAACACCTCGACCACACAGTGTCCCCCCGACACCTTGATCGCCCATATAGCCCCCTGCTGGCACCTTGAACACCCATAGCTCCCCGCAGACACCTTGACTACCCATAGCCCCCCGCCGACACCTCGACCACCCAGTGTCCCCCCCACGGACACCTTGACCACCCATAACCCCCCGCAGACACCTTGACCACCCATAGCCCCCCGCAGACAGCTTGACCACCCATAGCCCCCCGCCGACACCTCGACCACCCAGTGTCCCCCCCGCTGACACCTCGACCATCCAGTGTCTCCCAGACACCTTGACCGTCTATAACTCCCAACAACAACAACAAATTTATTTTTGTATAGCGCATTATCACAACATTACATTGTCTCAAAGCGCTTTACAGCATCCGCACCAAAAGCCCCCAGTGAGCAAGCCAAAGGCGACAGTGGCAAGGAAAAACTCCCAAGAAGGAAGAAACCTTGGGAGGGACCAGACTCAAAGGGGGAGCCCATCCTCCAGGGGCCGGCAGGGATAATCAAATAAGAGTGAAAGGCAGTGGTGTCAGACATGAAAGATGACACTGGCAGAAAGGTGACCTGGATGCAGGGACGTCACTGGTGGTGGTGACATCACATGTAGTAGGGTATGCTGGACATCTTGATAGATTGAGGTCTCCAGGCATCACCCCCCAGGAGGAATATGGGAAATAAAATGTACAATTAGTCAAAGTAGAGGAGGCTATCGGCAGTGCTAAAAGCTAGATGAGTGCAATATGAAGTCCAATGTACAAGCTCCGGCAGATATGGCTATGGCAGCATCAGTAGGAGGGAGAGGCAAGTGGGAATGCAGGCATGGGGAGTCCCTGAAATGTCAGCACTCCAGCTCCACAAGGGATTGCGAAGCTAGAGTGACAGACTGACAGTCCAGTTAATCCAAAGCCAATGGCACCGATCCCCACCCAGCTCTACACCTCACACTACAGGTCTGACTGGGAGTGAAGAGTTAGCTAGAGCTAGAACTAGTGTCCCTATATGCTAAACTAAACAGGTGTGTTTTTAGTGTAGACTTGAATATTGAGAGTGAGCCTGAAACCCACACATCTGGTGGGAGACCATTCCACAGCTGAGGATCTCTGTAGGAGAAAGCTCTGTCTGTCTTAGCCATTAAATGTATTTTACAGGCCCTATGTCTGTATCATGCCACATGCTATAAAATCACATTTCCTGTATGGCATCCAGTAGGCATGTAACGATGAATCGCGAATTGGTTAAAAATTGATGTAAATGCACGACGATTTAAACTGGCTGATGTGGAAAATGAATCGCTACTTCAGGAGAACTTCACGGTACTTTATTTAACAGAAAAACTGGTGTAATATTACATTTGATTTCACAATGTCAATTCGATGTCAGATGTCACTGCGTATTCACATTGACGTCGTACATTAGTTTTTGATTTTGCCCTAACGGAGGAGGACACACCCCCCGGCAGTGTGGCAGCATTTTAGCTTTCTGGTAATCACAAACAAAAACAGCGAGAAAAGCACAGACAAGGAAAAAACTGCGTGTAAACATTGTAAAAGACTAACATACACAAATAGCACATATTAATGAATAAAGGTGTACCGAACGTTTTATGAATGCAATACAAAAGCATTATGAAGGTGTAGTTAATGTAAAGTGTTATGCATTTATTTGAAGATTTTTTTTTTTTTTTTAATTTGGGATTTTTTTTTATTTTTTAAAACAGAATTTTATTCAATTTCAGTTGCACTGTTAAGAAGAGGACACATTTTGCACAGTTTAGAAAGATAAAGGAATATTTTTGAGTAAATTTGCCTACAGCTCATCTTGCTAAAAAAAATCTGTTAACTCAGAATCATGAATTGTATCGAATCGTGAGTTGAGTGTATCGTTACATCCCTAGCATCCAGTATAACAGCTGGTATACACAGTATTGAAATGTAGTCAGAAATGCTATCATACAGCTGGTATACACAGTGTAGTCAGAAATGCTGTCATCTCTGAATGGCAGAGAGGACTAAAGTCACAAGTTCCCTCCTGATTGATCTGCAAGGGGTTTAACAATGATACACTGGGGAGTTATCAGATGATCAGATGCGCAAAGATCATTGTTCTGATAGAGCAACACTCATAGTCAGTGCCAACATTCAGACTAAGAAGCATTCAGTCATATCCACACTCCAAATGAGAGACATCGCTTTCTCTATTTTGACATTCAGACAGACATTCAGTCATATCCACACTCCAAATGAGAAACATGCCGGGGACGTGACCGATGCGCTACGCATACACGGATACAGAGGAAATCTCTATTTTGCTCTGTTTCTGAAATATTTTTTGTGCATAGCGTGTTTTGATGCTAGTTTCATCTCTTGACTCTACTCATCAAGACGGATCTGAGGACCTTTTTCCTCAAGTCTCTACGACATTCCTACGACAGCATGTTAGCATCAAAACTGGAAGTGGGCGTATCTCCGCCTAGGAATATCGGAGATACGCCCACTTCCGGTTTTGATGCTAAAATGCTAACATGCTAAGTTTTGAAAACTGCAGATTCTGAATCTAGGAGGAACAATACACCTAGATCTAACGTTTCAGCCTGATCTGAGGAACTTTTTCTAAAGTCTCTACGACATTCCTAGGCGGAGATACGCCCACTTCCGGTTTTCATGCTAAAATGCTAACATGCTTGTAGCTTTTTTTGTACATTGCCTGTTTTGATGCTAGTCAAAACAGGATGACATGACAATAGAAAACATTTTAACACATTCCTGACGTAATTTCCGCTGTTTCCTCCGAGAGGGATACTGACTGCTAGCGCGCGAACTTTGAAACTATAGATATCACCTAAATAATAATTCGAGTTAAGTCATTGGAAAAAGCTTCGCAAGATTAATAATCCTCCAAAAAAATTAATTTCCCAGACTCCGACGAATTAATCACCTACGCAAGTACCGACCCACGATCGTTCAATTAAGAAGGTGCTTCCAGCCTTAGAGCCTCAGTTTACCGTAAGTACAACGCCATGTCTCCTGTTCCGTGTTCTGAGTGCAATATGTTTAGCTATTCTTCTCCAGTCATTAGCGGTATTTATACATGTGAGAAGTGTCAGTTAGTCGTTACGCTGACGGAGAAGATTGTAGTGTTAGAGGGACGTATCCGGACGTTACATAACATTCAGGAGAATGAGAGTTTTATTGACTCAGTATTAGCGGCTCCGGATATGTCCGCGATAGCCAGTAAGTCTCCCCCTGCTCCGGCAGCAGAGCCTTCGCAGCAAGGCGAGTGGGTGACGACCCGGTGGCATAGTCGTAAATCCAAACCAAACTTACACCGGCACCATTCGCTTATCTGCGTTTCCAACAGGTTCTCCCCACTCAGTGAAACTCCCACTGAGACACCTGTTGAAAGTGCTCTAGTAATTGGTGACTCTATTCTAAGAAACGTGAGAGTAGCGACTCCAGCAACCATTGTAAGTTGTCTCCCTGGTGCCAGAGCAACCAACATCTCGGCAAATTTAAAAGTGCTGGCTAAAAGTAAACGTAAATACTCTCAGATAGTTATCCACGTCGGCACTAATGATGTCCGATTGAGGCAATCGGAGATCACTAAGGCAAATTTTCAAAAGGTGTGCAACATTGCAAAGAAGATGTGTGTGTCAGTAACGTGCTCTGGCCCCATCCCTGCTAGACATGGCGATGAAATGTACAGCATATTATCGTCGCTACATCGCTGGCTGTCGGAATGGTGCCCGATAAATGGTGTAGGTTATATAGACAACTGGCGGATGTTCTGGGGTAGGCCTGGGCTTTTGAAGAGGGACGGTATTCACCCCTCGCGGGCTGGTGCCGACCTCCTGTCTAAAAGCATAGCCCGTAGTCTACAGGAAGATCACTGGCTCCTAAAGCACTATTAATAAATGAAATAATTACTGATTTTAGTCTTGGTGCCCTGTGCCTTACTGAGACCTGGCTTAAACCGGATGAATTCATGGCACTAAATGAATCTACTCCAGCGGAATACAGTTATAAGGATAACCCTCGACCAAATCGCAAAGTGTTGCTGCAATTTTTCAGTCCAACTTAGGAGTGTCTGAGAAATGTGGTGTGAGTTTCAGCACATTTGAAACTCTTGTTCTTAGCCTTGCTGGCTCATCTCTTACTAGTTCGTCACCCCAAATCATCATTGTTATTGTGTATAGACCGCCTGGGCCGTACAGTGATTTTCTTAAGGAATTTGCTGATTTTTTAACAAACCTGGTGGTCAGTACTGACAAAGCCGTTATTGTGGGTGATTTTAACATTCGTATGGAGAAGGATAATGATCCTTTAAAAATAGCGTTTGCAGCTATTCTTGACTCTGTAGGTGTATGTCAGAATGTAGTCGGGCCTACTCATGTCTGTAACCATACCCTTGATTTGATCATTAGTCATGGCATCGTGGTAGAACATGTGTCTATTATGCCACAGAGTCCTCTGCTCTCAGATCATTACTTGTTAACATTTGAAATCCAGTATAACCTCCTGTTGACCATCACTCCAAAGTATAAAATCAGACGTCCTATTAAGGCACTAACTACAACAACATTTATGAAACAACTTCCACAGTCCTTTAGCCTTACATCTGAAGCATCGTGTGTAAATGAACTTGAACAGGTAACTTCAAACATGGAAAAATCCCTTCGCAGTACTCTAGATCTTGTGGCTCCACTTAAGAGGATAAAGCATAGAGATAACAAAACTGCCTCCTGGCACTCTGATAATACACGTGATCTCAAACAGGCATCACGCAAGCTAGAGCGAAAATGGCGCTCAACTAAACTGGAAGTTTTCAAATCTGCCTGGAAAGAGAGCCTCTCTAAATACAGACAAGCACTAGTGACTGCTTGGTCTGTGTATCTCTCCAGATTAATAGACATGAACAAAACCAATCCTAAATTCCTATTTGAATCCGTGGCTAGGATAACACAGAATTCCGCATTAAACTTGAAAATCCCGCAAGCTCTTAAGAGTGATGACTTTCTTACATTTTTTAATGGTAAGATAACTACAATTAGACAGACTATCCAGTGCACACCTTTACCTACTTACGGCTGCCTGCCTCCTGCTAGTCTTATGTCTACCAATAATGAGACCTTTGAATCATGCATTCCTATTACACACTCAGAACTTTTGAGCTTAATTTTCTCCTGTAAATCCTCTACTAGCCTTGTAGACCCAATTCCTACAAAATTCTTCAAGGAAATTGCACCACAGATTGACACTACCATGTTAAATGTGTTAAATTCTTCTCTTAGGCTTGGATATGTTCTAAAACCTTTTAAAATGGCTGTTATCAGACCCGTCCTAAAGAAACCAAATCGTGAACCCAGTGTTTTAGGAAACTATAGACCTATCTCAAATCTTCCTTTCATTTCAAAGATCATGGAAAAAGTTGTAGTTCGTCTGTTCTGCCCTCTGCGTCAAACGCCTTGCTTGACTCGGCAGTCAGATAACGTTTCCCAAAAGACAACAGACTCAGACGGTAATGTTTATCCTTTACTGTTGCTTATGGAATGACGTAAAACTGCAAAACATACAAATTGCAGAATGGTAAGTATACAAAAATAATATGTACACATACAAGCACAACTGGGACCTGTTATAGACATATTACTAGTCTTAAGCTTCCCTAAATCATAAAGGTAATACAATCATTTAAATAAAGAATAAAGTTATATATCCAACATGTAAATTAACATGGATATAACGTATGTATACGTAGACATAAGTAAAATAATAATTGTACAATGTCTACATACCGAATGTGCCTTCAAATCAACTTAAATCAGGGAGCGATAACAGCCATGACCATGTGCTCTTTGCTATTACTGCTAGACTCACATTTTTAACGTCATCAAACAAGGACACTAACGCTAAGTGTAGTACCAATCTTTGTCCAGAAGATGGCACTAAACTGCAACTCTATACAAGGTTAAATCTGACTATCTCAATAGAACAGCACACTCCCCGTCTGGTATTCTAAAAATACCAAACTCTCTCTTCCTTTTAATTTTTAACATCCTGTTTAGGATCGTCATGGAGGAGTAGTATCATCTCATTAATTGGTCTGAGAAACAATTTGGGACCATCTTTCCCAATGATCCTCACTTGTACTTTCCTGACTCGTCCATCCTGACCAGGGTAAGTTTCCGTTATGATACCCAAGGGCCAGTCATTCCGTTTGGACTGAGAGTCTTTGAGCAGGACTATACATCCTTTGGAGACGTTGGGTTGTTGATGTTGCCACTTCCGCCTGTACTGTAGTGTAGCGAGGTACTGTTTACGCCATCTGTCCCAAAACATACTTGCAAGGCTTTGAACCATACGCCACTGTTGTTTGTATAGACCAGGCTTCTCAAAATTCCCAGGAGGAAGTAAGTCGGTACCAGACTTTTGGGTAAGTACTGTTGCTGGTGTTAAGATGAAAGGATCCGCCGGATCAGTCGACACAGGTATCAAAGGTCTGTTGTTTATAATGGCAGTGACTTCGGCCATAAAGGTGGAAAGTACCTCATGAGTGAGTTTGGAGGACGTCGTCTGAAGGAGCATAGAATCCAAGATCTTACGAGTGAGTCCAATCATCCTTTCCCACGCGCCACCCATATGCGATGAATGGGGAGGGTTGAATGTCCACACACACCCCTGATCTGACAGGAAACGTTCCACTGCCTTTTCATCCACATTAGAAGATATCTGTAGATCTTTACAAGCTCCAATGAAATTAGTTCCTCTATCTGAGCGAATCTGTTTCACTGGACCCCGGATTGCCAAGAACCTCCTTAAGGCATTAATAAAGCTAGAAGTACTCAGAGATTCAATCACCTCTATGTGAATGGCCCTGATACTTAGACACATGAATAACACTGCCCATCTTTTATTTTCTGCTATGCCACCTCTTGTTTTTCGAGCAGACACTGACCAGGGCCCGAACACATCTATTCCCACATGCGTGAAAGGAGGCTCTGCACTGAGTCTGTCTTTGGGCAGATCTGCCATCTTTTGAGTTTCACAACCCCGCCTGAGTCTACGACATACAACACAGGAATGGATGAGACTGCTCACCCGTCTTTTACCTCCTATTATCCAATAGCCGGCAGATCTTATCGCACCCTCTGTAAGGTGACGACCTTGGTGATGAGTTTGCTCATGAAAGTGTCGTATCAAGAGTAAGGCTACATGGCTCTTACCAGGTATGATGAGGGGCCTCTTTTCTCCAGAGCTTAAATCGGCATTGAGCAGACAACCACCAATCCTTAAGAGACCACTTTCATCCACGAAAGGGTCTAGTTTCTGAAGCGTGCTAGTTTTTGGAAGCGATTTGTTCTGTTTCAGACACTGCAACTCTTCAGCGTACATTTCCCGTTGTATGGCTTTCACAACAACAACTTTGCTCTGATGTATTGTGTCAGTACTCAGGGGCAACTCACAACAGTGCCAACCCTTGCACGTTGGAGTGCTGCTGTTCGGGTCCTGCTTGTAAGAGCATGCAATGTGAATCAACTTGCCTATAGCTCTGATCAAACGACTCCAATCAGAAAATCGTTCAAAGCGTTTTGAGACAGTGGTGTTCAACACTGTTACATGTGTACGAATTTCTACATCCTGCTCAGGATCGACAAGTGCATAGGGAGCTTTAGCGACAGTCTCTGTCTTTGGTCGATGCAAAAATGCAAGTCCACTGAACCAGATTGTGTTTTGCAACTTCATGGGTGCTATGGGCCGTGTTGCAATATCCGCAGGGTTATGCTCTGAACTTACATAATGCCACTGATCTGGAGTAGTGCTTCTCCGAATTCTCTGTATTCGGTTGCTCACATAGACATGAAATCTGCGTTCCTCATTGTAGATATAGCCAAGAACAACTCGACTATCTGTGTAGAAGTTTATCTTGTCAAACTTAACAGCAATCTCCTCAGTAATGGTTTCCATTATGTTCACAGCCAACACTGCCGCACATAATTCCAGTCGCGGTATAGTGAGCTCTGGTCGTGGAGCTAACCTTGCTTTGCCTGCGATGAACCCTATATGACAGTTACCATCTGAGTCAACTGTTTTTAGGTAAGCGACTGCTGCAATTATTTTCTCTGAAGCATCAGAAAACACAGAGAGCTCTGTGAATTTTGCATCTGACAGTGATGTTGATCCATAACTTCTTGGCACTTGCACATGTTGCAAATCTTGCAGAGAGTTTTTCCATGACTCCCATAGCTCTTGATTGCTCACAGGCAAGGGTGAATCCCAGTCAGTAAAGTTTCCGGTCAATTCCCTCAATAGTACTTTGCCCTGAACTGTAACAGGAGCTACGAATCCTAACGGATCGTACAAGCTGTTTATCACCAAAAGCAGTCCACGTCTAGTACAAGGTTTCTTATCATTCTGAACTTGGAAGTTGAAACAATCCGTATCCAAATTCCAAAGTAGGCCAAGACTGCGCTGCATGGGAAGTGAATTGACGCCTATATCCAGATCCTTTAATGCGTTGGCATAATCCTCAGATGGAAACGCTCTCATGACTTCCTTACTGTTTGAAGCCAACTTATGCAACTTCAAATTGGAATTGGCCAGCATGTCCTGTGTCCGTTTTAGCAAGCTGATGGCCATTTCTGGAGTGGCTAAGGATTTCAGTCCATCATCCATATAGAAGTCTTGCTCTACGAACTGTCTGACATCTTGTCCGAACTCCTTTTCTCCTGCTTGAGCTGCACGTCGAAGACAGTAAATGGCCACTGCTGGAGATGGGCTGTTGCCAAATACATGTACCTTCATACGGTATTCGGTGGGTTCATTCTCTGGGTTATTCTCACGAAACCAAAGGAATCTGAGGTAGTCCCTATCTGCAGGTCGAACTTTGAAGCAGTAGAACATTTGTTTTATGTCTACCATGAAAGCGACTGGGTCTTTGCGGAATCGCATGAGAACTCCAAGGAGACTATTATTGAGGTCTGGACCTGACAAAAGAACCCCATTTAACGAGACGCCTTTATATTGAGCACTTGAGTCAAAGACTACTCGAATCTGGGATGGCTTTCTGGGATGGTAAACTCCAAAAGAAGGCAAATACCAACACTGTTCTTTAGGACTGACCGGAGCAGCTGTCTCTGCATGATCATTTTGGAATAGACTTTCCATAAAAGCTACAAAGTCCTTTTCCATTTCTGGCTTCTTTCTGAAAGAACGCTTAAGCGCATTAAGACGTTCCACAGCTTGTGGACGGTTGTTTGGTAGATACTGTCTTGGCTGCTTGAATGGGAGTGGGGCAACCCATGAATTTTCATCATCTTGGTAGACTTCACTGTCCATAATCTGGAGAAATAGTTTGTCCTCGATAGAGCTACTTTCTCATCATCTTTTGTTCTCTGAAATACATCCCATTCCTTTAGACCTTGAATGCTCTCCCTGAACCTGATGAGGCTCAGAAGGTGACACCTTCTGCGATTTCTCCTTTATGTTAAAATTATTAGGACATGGATAAAAATGCGTACACTGTCCATTTTCCAGAATGTTGGTGTGATAAGCTTGGACAAAGTTAGGTTTGTGAATTTTCCCAAGGCACATATCCCCAATAATTACCCACCCTAAGTCCAACTTTTGGGCGAATGGGGCATTTGGTGGACCATTTACTTGTTTATGGGCTTTGTGGACCCTGATAATGTCTCTGCCTAATAGCAGAAGAATCGGAGCATGATGGTCAGGCCGTGGAATGTACCTTGCAAGATGTCTTAAGTGCCTGTGCCTACTGATCACTTCTGGACTGGGAATTTCCGAGCGATTGTCTGGAATTTCATTGCACTCTAGAAGCACAGGTAAGGGTAAGACTACGCTTCCATCAAAAGATTCCACTTGAAAGCCTTGAGCTAGTCTGCCTTCAGTTACCATCGTACCTGCACATGTTTTGAGGGTATAGGCTATGTTACATTCTGTAATTTCAAACAAATCGAAGAATTCTGATCTTGCGAGTGACCTGTTGCTTTGGTCATCTAGTATAACATATAGAATAGAATAAACCTTTATTATCCCACGAATGAGAAATTTAGGTGTTACAGAGCTCTTGCACAAAAACGTAATATAGAACAATAGGAGCAGGTAGATACACAAAGATATAAATACAAATGTACAAAAGTTTTGGAAATAAATAAAGATGTACAGAGATATGTACAAAATGTACAGAGATATGTACACAAGTGCGGGGGTGGGGTGGGGTGTGAATGATCCTGGTTACAGCATGTGATATGTCAGTTAAACATATATGAGTAAAAAATACTCACGCTAAACTGTTATAATGTCTGACAGCCGCTGGTAAGAATGACCTGCGGTAGCGCTCCTTCCTACACTGTGGGAAGCGACTACATATGCTTTGACCGCTTTCTCTGGATGATTTTCAGGATAGACTTTCACAAGACAAACCTTTGAGCAAGAACGTGGAAGTTGACTATTTCCACATACCTCTGTACAAGCTGAAGATACCTCTGGTACCACAGGAATGTCTTCATTCATTGTTTGAATCTCCACTCCCGGGTGTTTTGGAACAGTCGCCCATGGTGCTAGGCCTGGATGAAGCGCTGCTATGTGGGTAGCACATAGCAACTTTACTGTTGCTTATGGAATGACGTAAAACTGCAAATGATGCTCTCCATGCTCTGAAGTTCTCTGGTTGATCGTTAAACTGTGTAAGGCCAGTAGACACTAATTCACGTCTCGCAATGAACCTGACCACATCAGACATTTGATTATTTGCATACAAGTGAGTACTTGGTGTTGTTTGAAAATAGTCATGTGGTACCTGTCTGTCTCTGTTCCTCTCTCCACTATCTTGACCTGCTGCAGCATATGTGTGAGGAACATCCTTTGGCGGCTGTGGGAATGCCTTACGTCGACTAGGGAGTGTAAGAGGCATACCAATAGACTGAGAAAAGGCAGGGTTCTGTATGCTCTCCACATTAACAGCCTGAAAACTGGATGGTGTGGCATATAAAGCACTCTGGCCTTCCTGCGGCACATAAAATGGAGTAGACTGTGATTGTTGCTTTCCTGAAACCCTTTTCTCCTTGTTATCATAAAACGGGCCATCCAGGACTGGCATCTCAGCTTCCTCAACATCAACTATCTGTTTTAATATGTAATCCTGCGTGCGTTCTGTTGCATCCTCTGTAGATAGTTCCATTAAACTGGATTTTCTTGTGTTTCCTAATTTTGCAGCTGTTTCTAAAGCCTCTGCCTTCGCTTGTATAGCAGCAGCTCTCTTCTCCAGTTGTAAAGCCTTTAATGAAGCCTCAAGTTGTGCTTGTTGTATTTTTAGCTCACTTTCTCTTCCAGCAAAAGCTATCTCCGCCTTAGTTGCTTCAGCCTCTGCTCTAGCCATTACAGCAGCCGTGATTACCGCTGCCGAGCCACGTGAGTAATGTGACGAACATGATGCCTTCGATGCCCGCTTCCGTGATCCAGACTTGGAGCTTGGATCAGACATTGTTGACAGATGCTCATGAGCTGACGTGCTCCCCGCCGTGGAGTCATAAACCGGAAGTTGATCGCTAAAGATATTCGTTTTACTGTTCTGCCCTCTGCGTCAAACGCCTTGCTTGACTCGGCAGTCAGATAACGTTTCCCAAAAGACAACAGACTCAGACGGTAATGTTTATCCTTTACTGTTGCTTATGGAATGACGTAAAACTGCAAAACATACAAATTACAGAATGGTAAGTATACAAAAATAATATGTACACATACAAGCACAACAGGTCCCAGTCTCAAGCCATGGGATATCTGTTAGTGCCTAGGGTAGAAAGAGCTACGGCAGGCTGCAGAGCTTTCTCCTACAGAGCTCCTCTGCTGTGGAATGGTCTTCCACCGGATGTGTGGGTTTCAGGCTCACTCTCAGTATTCAAGTCTAGACTAAAAACACACCTGTTTAGTTTAGCATATAGGGACACTAGTTCTAGATCTAGCTAACTGCTCACTCCCAGTCAGACCTACAGTGTGAGGTGTAGAGCTGGGTGGGGATCGGTGCCATTGGCTTTGGATAAACTGGACTGTCAGTCTGTCACTCTAGCTTCGCAATCCCTTGTGGAACTGGAGTGCTGACATTTCAGGGACTCCCCATGCCTGCATTCCCACTTGCCTCTCCCTCCTACTGATGCTGCCATAGCCATATCTGCCGGAGCTTGCACATTGCACTTCATTTTGCACTCACCTAGCTTTTAGCACTGCCAATAGCCTCCTCTACTTTGCCTAATTGTACATTTTATTTCCCCTACTCCTCCTGGAGGGTGATGCCTGGAGACCTCAATCTATCAAGATATCCAGCACACCCGGCCACATGTGACGTCGCCACCACCAGTGACGTCCCTGCATCCAGCTCACCGTTCTGATCTTCCATGTATGACCCGCTGCCTTACCTCTGGTTGCCTGGCGATTGGAAGAAGACTCGGCATCGGCATTAGCTTGTCATCTTCCTTGCTCTCCAGTTATTTCCCAAATCTTATGATTGGGACAATGTGACTTGGCGCTTCCCCATCTCTGGCACGTAACCATCTCTCTATTTGACTATCCCTGCCGGCCCTTGGAGGATGGGCTCCCCCTTTGAGTCTGGTCCCTCCCAAGGTTTCTTCCTTCTTGGGAGTTTTTCCTTGCCACTGTAACCTTTGGCTTACTCACTGGGGGCTTTGGGTGAGGATACTGTAAAGCGCTTTGAGACAATGTAATGTTGTGATAATGCGCTATATAAAAATAAATTTGTTTGTTTGTTAGTTTAATTTCTTCACTCTACTCATTAAGCCTGATCTGAGGAACTTTGTAATCTCTAGGACATTCCTAGGCGGAGATACGCCCACTTCCGGTTTTGATGCTAATATGCTAACATGCTAAGTTTTGAGATGACTGCAGATTCTGAATCTGGGAGGCGCGGTACACCTAGATCCAAAGAAGGCATTTTACATGCGAACATGCTAACCTGCTAATATGCTAACATGTTAACATGCTAATATGCTAATTTTTGAGATAACTGCAGATTCTGATTCTAGAATGTGTAATATGCTTAGATCCAACGTTTCAGCCTGATCTGAGCATGCTAAAGCGTTTTACATGCTAATATGCTAACATGCTAATATGCTAACATGCTAATATGCTAGCATGTTAACATGCTAATATGCTAACATTTGCGTAACCATAACCAAAAATTGCTAAGTAAAAGTACAGAATTGATCATTAGACTAACCCTACCCATGATTGCTAAGTGAATTTACAGAATTGATCATAAGACTAACTCTAACCATGATTGCCAAGTGAATTTACAGAATTAATCATTAGATTTCACCGTTGGCCAGGTTCCTAGTTAGGGTTTAGGGTTAGGTTTAGGGTTGGGGTGAGGGTTTAGGGTTGGGGTAAGGGTTTAGGGTTGGGTTTAGGAGTTGGGGTTGAGGTAAGAGATTTTAGGTGTTAGGCTTGGGGTTTAGGTGTTTGGGTTAGGGTGGGGTTTTAGGTTTCAGGTTTAGGTGTTAGGGTTGGGATTAGAGTTTAGGGTCTAGGGTTGGGGTAAGGGTTAGGTTTAGGTGAGGGTTTAGGGTTAAGTTAAGGGTTTAGGGTTGGGTTTAGGTGTTGGGGTTGAGGTTTATGGTTGGGGTAAGGGTTGGGTTTAGGTGTTAGGCTTGGGGTTTAGGTGTTAGGCTTGGGGTTTAGGTGTTAGGGTTAGGGTGGGGTTTTAGGGTTTGGGTTAGGGTTGGGGGGTCAGGGTTAGGGTATAGGGTCAGGTTTAGGCTTGGGGAAGGGGGGTTTTTTAGGGTTAGGGAAGGGGGGTGGTTTAGGGTTAGGGAGGGGGGGTTTAGGTTTAGGGAAGGGGGGGTTTAAGGTTAGGGAAGGGGGGTTAGGGTTGGGGGTTAGGGTATAGGGTCAGGTTTAGGGTTAAGGAAGGGGGGTTTTTTAGGGTTAGGGATGGGGGAGGTGGGGTTTTAGGTTTAGGGAAGGGGGGTGGTTTAGGGTTAGGGAAGGGGGGGTGATTTAGGGTTAGGGAAGGGGGGGGGGTTTAGGGTTAGGGAGTTGACCCCGGAAATGCACTGGCCTGCTTCACCTCATCCAGTAACCACCTGTCCCAATCCCCTGCTCCGGAAACGCCACCCACCCAGGGTCAGAGTGCCCAAGACGAACACCATGTGCCCCTATCCCCGTCCCTGGCATACTTGCCACAAATAGAGTACGTCCGCCGTACCTATAATTGTTTTTGGGCGTTTACGTCCACTGGACCTCTAATTATTAAATTTTATATTGGGGCTTTTTTTATGCCATAGAGGGTTAGGGGTTAGGTTTAGGGTTTAGGGTTAGGGTTTAGGGTTAGGGGTTAGGGTTCAGGGGTTAGGGTTAGGGGTTAGGGTACATATAAGTTTTTAAAAAGACACTTGGTGTGTTTTAAAGTGCACTGGCAGCACTATTCCTTGTCTTTCTGAGTCTCGATTTCTCCTGGGGAGGATGACCCTCTACTGGGGATTACAGTGGTGAGAATAATAAAAGAAACTGTACCAGTGACGACGGCAACGGCGGTGATGGCAATAGCGGCGACCTAAGTGATTGTCCCCCCTAGGGGTAAGGCCTGGGAAATAAGTAAATGGCAGGCAATGGTACAAAGGTAAGTGCATATATCCTATTTATACTTGTTTTTAATTTTTTATTCTAGAATATTTCTTCCTTTTCTTTACAGGTCAGCTCGGGAGGAGCCCAACCTGGAGTCTGGTGATGATGGTTCAACTGGTTAAAATATCCCGTCCCCCAGTGGTCAGTATTAATTATTGCAACTGGGGGAGGTTTTCAGGTAAATATTAGGATCCCCCTTGAATGGTCATAAAAGGTAAGTATAAAAGGTAAGTATCAATTTAAAACGAGGAGTATATCTAGGGTTGGTGTTCAGGTACGTGCAGATAGTCAGGATTATAGTTAAGGGTGGGGGTAGAAGTAAGGAATGGGATTAGGGTTAAGAATAGGTATTGGGGTTAAAGAAAGGAAAAGGGGTCTTAGGGTTAGGGTTTAGGGTTAGGGGTTAGGGGTTAGGGGTTAGGGTTAGGCAGCAGTGCTTGTAAACGGTACTAAACCTTTACTGGTAAAGAGCTGGCGAGAGTCCGTAATCAAACCAGCTGTTCAACAAGCTGAAAGGTGAAGAAAAGTGATGTTCTCAGTTGCTCCCATCTACTGCTGTTTGTCTTCCACAGCAGCAAAGCTACAGTAAAGCTATACAAGTTCAAATAGAAGCTGTTTGTATGCAGATAAACTGTTAGCTTAGTTTGACACAATATTTAAATTTGGCAACTTGCAGCAGGTTTACAGCAGCCGTCACACTTTGTCGCAGTGATACCTGCAGCATGCAGGGCTGAGTCTAAAGGGGAGCATGGGGTGTACTCAATTAGATCTATTGCAAGGCTTTAATAATATTATTCTGCAGATTTAGATTAATATGAATAATATTACATAATTATAATAATGTTATAACAGCCCCAAAAGCCTTGGGCCAGTGAAACTCTGAGACACTGAATTATCCAACCGCCACATGCTCCTTTAAAGGCTTACATACACACACACACACACACACACATTCTCTAACACACTTAAACACAGACTCTCACTCACCTTCACTTACACACACGAACATGAGCACAGCATTCTTACCTCATTCAGGAGATACAATCCTGTCAACTTTTTTTTATGACTCCTATAAATGTACAAGAACACAGAGAGTAAAAGCCATTTTAATTTATGCCTTAGTTTAAGATATATGTATACTTTTTTTCAGTAATTTTATTTGACATCATTTTATTTTTGCATTTAAGAAAGTGTTTTCTTTTAAAAAGCAAAACAAATATGTACATAAATGCACTAAAAGGGTTTAGTTCTTTTGTCAGTTGTTGTATGGAGTTCAGTCATTAAAAATGTTCCTAAAACGGAACCTATGAGTTATTCATTTTAAGAATAGGTATGATTGCTCTTTAATAAGACAAAAGTATTTCTTATCCGATTACTCGATTAATTGATGGAATAATCAATAGAATACTCGATTACCAAAATATTCGATAGCTGCAGCCCTAGTCATATTATTTTCAGCTATATCCGTGTATTTATTATGCAGCATTGCTTGGGAAACAGATCCTATGACACCCTGATACACTAAGTAAATTTAAATTAGTCCCAAAATACAGGCTCCAGAATAAGTGTGCATGGTAATACCGCAATATGTAGCATTTGCGAGGGTCACTCTGGTCCCGATGGGGAACTGACCATGACCAGGACTACATCTTGACCATGTGGGTGGGACACTGAGTGAGGGATTTCCCCTTACAGGCTTCGGGGAGAAGAGGCAGGGTTAGGGCAAAACAGCGGAGAAGCGTCAATGTAAAACTGTTTGTTTCAGCGAGAAAAAATAAAGAAATCTTAAAATTTGGCAGGTGTGTTGGGGGACAAACTGTAATGCAGCACAGTCAGGGTCACAGCTATTGAGGACAAAACAGAATAAAACAAATAGCTTAAAGACCCCAGACCCCGGCAAACAATATGTACTGGAAACAAGCAGATAAAAAAAAAACATATGTCCATGCCTTTATAGATTTGTGTCTCTTTAGATGTTGCTAGATGTTACGGCTTCACTTTTTGAGGTATTGAACGGGTAGCTGAGACAAAGTCAGATATCTGTGAAGGTTACGATTCTGTGAAGGTCACAACTCTGAAGGTCGCATCTTTTGTCGCTGGTAAATTCGTTGGCCTTGGGATCCTAATTGCACACAAGTGAGAGATCAACAACAGTGAAGGCAAACTTCTGAGAAATCGGTTAACAAAATATGAATCGGAGCTTTCAGCATGTAACTCCTCCACATCACAGCAGTCACCCTACGGATTATTCTATTGGATGGAGACACCAGCCTCAATGCCTCACATGTCGTTGTCATTTGTCCTGATTTGAACTCCTTAGGTCAATGTTTCTCTATCCAGTCCTTGGGGACCCCAGACAGTGCAGATTTTTGCTCCCAACATCCCAACATGCCTATACCATGCTGTTTGGTTCTGGGAGGGAGCAAAAATGTAAACTATTTGGCGGCCCATGAACACTGGATTGAGAAGCACTGCTTTTGATAGAAATGCAAGTTTCACTTCAGAATGTCATTAGACATTTGTTGGTATTTACCCTTGTGTTTCGGGAACTCTACAAGTATTAGACCAGCTATATGTTGCAGGGCTCTCCTGATCTGATGATTTTCATCTTTCCCCCCAGGTTGTGGACTGAAGATTAAAGACGTCCTGAAGGATAATGAAACACTCAGCTCCTTCATGCTGTGGGAGGTGTTCTTGCCAAATTTTGTCATTCATCAGCTAGTAAATGCCCAAGTGCGACTCAAGCAGGTAGGCCTCACTCCTCATGCCAGACCCTTATTTCCCCCTTTTATGGTCTTTTTGTCATAAGTATCTGCATCTCACCATTTCATAGACTTCAATTATACAGCACCTGTAAAAAAGGTTGTCAGTACCAAAGGCTGGCTGGCGTGAGATTTTCAGTTTGAAGCAAGTCTGCACAGCATTTATATTTATACTTTATTACTTTGTGAATAGTCTGTAGGGATTGCAAACTACCCCAAGCTTTTGATGTAGGTAATTTTAGGTTTACAAAGTCAAAGTAAACTTTATTGTCATCTCTGCTATATACTGTACAGGTACATAGAGAGACGAGATGACGTGGCTCCAGTTTTTTTCAGTGCAGACGAGAGAAATAGACATGTAACAAATAGGCACGTGGTAAACAAAGTAAATAAATATAAGGTATACAAAAAAATATACTATACTTGGAGATAGAGGTAGAGGAGGTTATAATAGTTATGTATGGAAAATGTGCAAATAGGTGGCATAAGTGCAAAAATGCTTGTAGCAGAGTTTGTGTGTAAAGTGCAGATGTGCAGGAGTCAATTTGTTCGCAGTCCGGGTGTGTGTGGGGGGGTAAGTGTGTTCAGGAGTCTAATGGCTACTGGGAAAAAGCTATCCCGCAGCCTGGAAGAATGAGTCCTGATGCTGCGATAGCGTCTGCCAGATGGGAGGAGTGTGAAGAGTCCGTGTGAAGGATGAGAGGAGTCAAGCACGATACAGGAGGCCCTCCTGATGCAGTGCTTGTTGAAGATGTCTTGCAGCGATGGTTGAGACGCACCGATGATGTTCCCAGCTGCTTTGATGATCCTTTGAAGCCGTCGGTTATCGGAAACCGTGCTGTTTCCAAACCAGACGGAGATGCAGCTGGTCAGGACACTTTCTATGGTGCCCCTGTAGAACATGGTGAGGGTGGGAGGTTGGCTCGCTTAAGCCGTCTCAGGAAGTGGAGACGTTGCTGGGCCTTTTTGGTGATGGAGGTGGTGTTGGTCGTCCAGGTGAGGTCGTCTGAGATGTGAACTCCCAGGAACTTGGTGTTTTTTACCATCTCAACCGTGGAACCGTGGATGCTGAGTGGTGTGTGGCTGGGGCGAGTTCTCCTGAAGTCTACAACCATTTCCTTGGTTTTGTCCACATTCAGCGACAGGTTGTTCTCACTGCACCACGTGGACAGCTGCTGAACCTTGTCTCTATATGCCGACTCATCGTTGTTGCTGATGAGCCCCACCACCGTCGTGTCGTCTGCGAATTTGATGATGTGGTTTGAGCTGTGCAGGGCAGTGCAGTCATGGGTCAGGAGTGTGAACAGAAGTGGACTGAGAACGCAGCCCTGAGGAGCACCTGTGCTCAGTCTGATGGTGCTGGAAACGCTGTTGCCGATTCGAACAGACTGAGGCCTCTCTGAGAGAAAATCCAGAATCCAGTTGCAGAGTGAGGTGCTCAGTCCCAATCCGCTCAGTTTCACACACAATCTTTGTGGAATGATGGTGTTGAAGGCTGAACTAAAGTCTATGAACAGTAGTCGCACGTAAGAGTCTTTATTGTCCAGATGAGAGAGGGAAAGGTGGAGTGCGGTGGATATGGCGTCCTCGGTTGACCTATTTGTGCGATAGGCAAACTGTGGAATAATATACATTTAATATACATTAATAATATTACAGTGGAATAATATACATTTGCTGTAAGTTTTCATGTGTGACTGTGAGATTCTGAAAGCGTGAGTTTCCAACTCTTCAAGTCTGGACATTCCTACTACAAATCATTTGTTCAACAATATAATGATCCTAAGCACACCTTGAGGTTATGTAGTATTATCTTATGAACAAGGAAAGTGATGGAGTGATATGACAGATGACCAGGCTCCTACAATCCCCAACCTAAACCCTTTAGAGATGGTTTTGGATGATCTTTAGATGTGCCCAGAACTCGTGGAAACTCCTTCAGGACTGTTGTAGAAGCATTCCAGGTGGCTACATCTGGAAGCTGGTTGAAAGAATTGAAAAGAATTTGAAAGCAAAAAGGGGCTATTTTAAGAGTCTAATATTTTGTGATGTTGAACATTTCTCTTGACCATTGCAATATTTGCTATATTGCTTCATTGCCTCACAGCCTTGTACTGTATGGTGAGTAACAACTAAAATGGAGTCAAATGCATTAAAAGCAGGTGTGTCCAAACTTCTGTTCATCCATCTCCCAAATGGTTGGTGGGGTTATGGGAAAATCTGGATCTTTAATAATGTACAGATTTGATAATCTCCTGAATAAATAGTGATCTGGTAATATTATGCATTCTCTACATATTTCTGCTGTTCTCAGGATTTTTGCTCACTTACCTATCTTCCAAGTGCTCTTCTGGCTCCCTTTGATAGCTCAGCGGGTAGAGCAGAGGACTGTAAGGAAATGCAGATGGACATCCTTAGGTCACTCGTTTGATTCTAGCTTGAAGGAGCATAAATTTTCCCCTGTGCAAATTCAAGTTATTTATCTGTATACTTTTTGATAATTTTGCTGATGTCCTTGGTTTCTATTGGTTCAATAGCTTACTTTTACATTACCGTGTTGTCATTACATAAAACTTTATTGATTTTACTATTATCCTTTAACAGTCTTGCTTCATTTAGCCTTAGACTCATTTAATTTTGGTATTGTTTGTTTTTTTTTTTATTTTTATTTTTATCTTAAAGAATGTTCTGGAAGTTAGCTACCCCACAGAGGACAGCTTTGATCCATAGCTACATCTGGCCCTCTGCTGTAGAATAATATGCAGGATGTGAAAGCATATGCTCTGTGTGTGTTAGTGATATTCTTTATTATTCCATGTTAGTTAGTTGCAGTGCTCCTGTGTTTAGCCATGTCCTTAATGTTATGGTTCCCTTGGTTATGGAACATCTGATTGTTTGGTCCCGCCTCCTCTAGCTGCTTGGACCCACCTTCTGTATAATCGGATTGGTTGTCTCTCTGAACCAATCATTGTATTAACACCTTTCCTGTAGAGCTCAGTAATCTTTTATGTGTGGGTAGTTATTACTATATTTGTGACTGATGTAAGGCACCTTAGATCCATTCATGCATTAATCGTCCAAGTAGCCGGGGTTGCAGGAGAACCGGAGACAATCTCATGCAAAGGGCGGTCTGGATGGAATGACACACCTTCTCAGTTAAGACAATTTTTTAATGGAAGGCTCTTACCCAACAGGCATACGCATGTGTAATCCGGTGTTCGATTCTTTTTTTAAATTTTATTCTGCGGAGTATGACTAGAACATGGTTGTTTTACATTCCTGTATCCGTTTACTTTAATTGGGTTCTGTTATGTCCGCCAATCGGGAAAAGGGGCGGGAGCAAGAGACTGGCGGGAACGAGAGACTCTGGCGGGAAAAAAGGAAGACTGGCGGGGAAGGAGAAGCGGACAAGACTGCTCGTCTTGTGAGCGACTGTTTCAAGCCGTGGAGCGGTGAGAAATGCCAGCGTACCCGGTCAAGAGAGAGAAGCCGGCTGGAGCGGGAGTCGCAGGACTGCTCGTCTTGCGAGGGGCTCGCCACAAGCTGCGGACAGCGGAGAATCACCAGCACAGCGCTTCGGAGAGGGAGAGTAAATTCGCCCTACGGGAGGGAAAGACCGTGGGATGAAGGAAAGATATTTGGAGCACGCCTGGAACTGGGTGGACTGGTAGGCGTATTATTTTTTATTTATTTTGTTTTTGCTCTTCAGAGTGAAGCGTCCATTTTTTTCGTTTGTAGTCACTACGGACGCAAGCATCAACCAGGCCTGCCACGGTCCTTTGCTTTAATTTTCTTTATATTTAAGTGTTTGATGGACTACCGGACTGAGGGTTATTGTATATTTGTTGTTCTTTTTGAATATGTTTGAATGTATTATGTTTGGTGTCGATTAGTGTCATTTAGTAAATGTTTTAAAGTTAACTGCGTCATTGTGTATTGCGGAGAAGATTGCACCGAACATAGCCTATGTTAGTTTGGCACAGGTCCTGATTGGATCGCAGCGCATTAGAAAGGGAGAGGACGAACGAAACCAGGGCCCCCCGGTTAGTGTTAATACAGTGTACGACCCCATAGAGGGCCGACGGGGGCGCTACATAAATTGGAGGCACCGCTGGGATATGCGTTGCGTTTATTAAAATTAACTCATAGTTAGGTGCGATCTTCTTCAGTTTTAGAAAATTGCCAGGCGTTTGTCAAATGGAGTCCCAGTTATATTTAACGTTTCAGGGCGAGCTTGTTCGTTGGTGTCAGGTGGAAGGTCTTGAGGCTAATCATGCCTTCTTAGTGGTTGGAGTAGACGAGGAAGTTACCGGTCGGCAAATTGAGGAAGTACTTCAAGGCGTTCAGGGTTGCGGACGCATGAGTGTGAGAGGTAAGACGTACAGTAAAGAGGCCGATTGCCTGATAGTCCTGTGCGAATGCTCGGAGGAGATAGAACTCTCGACTGCCCCCAGGGAAGTTAAATATGTTGATGGAGCCCAAGTGTGGAAAATTGTAGTGGCTAACCTGGCTCCTATGGTTCCAAGTGGGTTCACAGAAAAATTGAAGGACCTTTTAATGACTGAAGGGAAAACGGTGGCTGATTTACGGAGCTATTGTGCTGCCAGTAGTTCTAAAAGGGACAGTGAGGAGTCACTTTTTGAAGTAATGGAAGAGTTGTTAAAACAGGTTTATAAGGGTCAGTCTGAGGGTCAGGGTTACCGCCGCCCCAGGGTTTTTTCAGGCATCACTCCCACTCCTGCAGGGGAGGAACCCTTGGAGTATTGGCTGGAGCAGGCAACTTTGATGGTAGAGGAGAGTGATTGTCCTGATAGAGAAAAGAGGCGTAGAATACTGGAAAGTTTGAGGGCCCCTGCTTTAGAGATTATCAGGGTTCTGAGATTCAGTAAACCTGAAGCCAAGCCCGAAGAATACCTGAAAGCTATAAACAGTGCTTTTGGGTCACCAGAATCGGACGAGGATTTGTATTTTGCGTTCCATTTTATGCAACAAAAATCTGGTGAGAAATTATCAGATTATTTTAGGAGACTGGAACCTTTCCTGGCAAAAGTGGTAAAGAAAGGAGGGATATGGATAGGGTAAGGGTAGAGCAGTTACTCAGAGGAGCAGTGGGTGCTGATTTGCTGTTATTACAATTGTGCCTCAAAGAGAGGAGGAATAACCCCCCTGCTTTTATTGACTTACTGAGATTCGGGAAGAGGAAGAGTATGAAAAGTCATGGCAGCGAGTAAGTGTTAGGGTTCGTAATGTTGGAGCTCAAGAGGATTCTGTTGTGTCAGGATTTGAGATGCAGGAGTTAAAGGCTGATCTAAAGGCCTTGAAGGCTAAAGTAATAGCAATGAGCAGCAATCCTAATGCTACTAGGGATGCTATGGAGACACAAATTTTACCTTTGGAACCATTATCTGTGGATAAGGACAGGTCAGATGTTGTTGCACTGCAGAAGAGAGTTAGTAGGCTTAAACAGAAGGTAAGGACATTAGAAGAGGTCAGGGGACGATCGGTTTTGGCTAGTGCTGTCAAACCGATTTGAAGCGAAGGCAGTTCACCATCTTCTTACAAGACATATGGCATGAGAGAGGCTGACCGTTTCTGTTACCGTTGTGGAGGAAACGGGCATATAGCTAGGAAGTGCACGTATCCAGAAAATAAGGAAGTGATTAAACTGATAGCTTCACTGCGTAGAGCCAGGGAGAAACATAGTAATAGTGACTGAGAATCTGGGAACGAGGCATTGCATTGTTCTGTAAAAAAACAAGCCATACAGTTCAAGTCAGTAAATTCTGTGCCGAAAGGTTTAGTAGGGCCCATATCTACAGTGCAGCTTAGGATCAATGGTCACCCGTGTACAGCACTGTTGGATAGTGGGTCACAGGTAACTATTATCTTTGAGAGGTGGTATGCACAGTACTTGTCTAATGTCCCCATCCACCCTGTATCTGGTTTAGCCATATGGGGCCTTAGTGAAGCCAGTTATCCATACAAAGGCTATGTGGTGGTAGAGGTTCAGTTCCCAAAAGAGTTTACAGGTGCTCCTGAGACACTGTCTGTTCTGGCACTGATTTGCCCGGGCCCAATTACCCCAGATCAGACTCCAGTAATCTTAGGGACTAACGCCAGTTTGTTTCAGAGGCTCACTTCTTTGTGTCAGGGAGCACAGGGTGCAGAGTTGACGCGTGTTTTGAGGGCCACCGGTACCTGAGGGACTGAGGGTTCTTGTATATTTGTTGTTGTTTTTGAATATTTTTGAATGTATTATGTTTGGTGTCGATTAGTGTCATTTAGTAAATGTTTTAAAGTTAACTGCGTCATTGTGTATTACGGAGAAGATTGCACCGAACATAGAGCCCATAGATGCATATGCTAGTTTAGCATAGGTCCTGATTGGATCGCAGCGCATTAGAAAGGGAGAGGACAAACGAAACCTGGGCCCCCCGGTTAGTGTTAATACAGTGTACAACCCCATAGAGGGCTGACGGGGGCGCTACACATGCAAGAGAGAACAATGACAGAGAAAAAACTCTGGTGATTTTTTTTTTTAATAATAAGCCTTATGGTGTAACTTAATATTTTGTTATTTACATGAAGTTCAACGCTTAAGGGAAATTATGCGCTGTTTATTTCTGAAAAGACAGAACATTTTTTCCCACATTTGTGCTTTGTGTTTCAGTGAAACATTATGCAATAAAGCAAGATTTAACACAAGGATTTTATTTTTGTATTTACTGATTAGGTTTTTTTTCACAGTACACACAGACACATGCATAACAAAACCATCTGAGGCTGCATGTGACGCTGTGCTCTTTCCATTTTGTTGCTTTCGCTTGGGAATGTTGTTTCAAATCTGTCTGAAATCATTTTCTGAAAGCTGGATCCTTTATGAAATATTTTCCATTCCAAACCCTGAAATGCCTGTTCTGTTTGAGGAGGCCGGGGTGCAGGACATATGGTATCTGAAGGTTGGAAATCCATTGTCACTGCCGGTGAAATTTGTCTGTAGGGCTGTGTTTTTAACTAAGCATGCCTGTTTACCTCATATGTATTGGGGCAAAATGATGTGATTGTGCAGAGTTGGTAGGTCTGATTGATTGTCATTTCCTGTGTGCTCCTTGCTACCTAGTTTGCGAGTGGAGTGCCAGACCTAAGGTTGAAGGATTTAGCCTGCTGTCAAGTCCTCCTGGAACGTTACATCCCCAGTCCTGAGGGTCTGTGCGGAGTGTGTGAAGCCGTGTGCACCCTGAGCCAGCAGAAGCTGCATGCCATTGAGGACAGCATGTACGACAACATTGACTTCAAGCTCTTCCACTTGGTCAGTCCCCTCAAGCTTAATTCTTAAGGGTGATGATTCTTATTGCTCTCATCAGGCCCCATGTCTGATTTAGCATCAGAAGGGGGCTAAAACAGTCATCAGTTCTGCAGGATGGAGTGAGAACTCAGTCTTTAACACTTAGCAGCTATTACTTTCATGCTGACTGCGAAGCCAGTTTCCTAACTCTGGCTTATAGAAGAGGATGTTTGACTAAATGTGAGCAGTGGGGATGCTTTTGAATCCCAGCCCTCACAACCATGACGGTAAGAGCAGTTCTTAGCTACAGGGCTTACATTTTAACTGAATAAACATGGATGCTTTAGTGGGACATTGGGTGATTTGGGGTCTTTCACCCATGTTTTTTATATTGAGGACGGGCGGGGAAGTGATGCAAGGTTTCAGTAACAAAAGCTACCGATCTGTAGAGCAGGCACGGTCGATAATAAAATGTGGTTTACTGGGATATTTTTTTCATGCAAGGACATATTGTCATCTAAAAATGGATTTGTTCTCTCTGTTTTGTGGGTGAAGTCATGAGGTTTGAAATTCTGTCAGTGTCATGAAAAATTGTAATATTAAAAATTAAATCAAGGAATAAGTTCATAGGCAAATGGTGGTTTATCCTATGCAAAGCTAACAGGAAAGAGAATATGTTTGCATTCCCTGATACTAAATGGACAGTACCACGTTGTGCTTGTGTGTGGAGAGCACATGTTTAATTTTGGTTTAATTGAAATTCGCTGCTAACAAGAGTGGTCGTTACGGTCATTTCTGTTGAGGCGGTGGGGAGGGTAGTGGTGTGATTAGCTGACCTGCTGAACAGCAAAATAAGTCAACGTCCAATCAGGCTGGAGAGATTGCCAGCTCTGCCTTTTCCGCCCCATTCAGATAAGCAGTTTTACTCCACCCCCATAGTCAAGGCCCATGTTTTTCTGCATGGGTCTTTCCTGTTGTAAACAGCTGTGGGGGACAGTTTCAGTCACAGCCCCTGCATGGGAATTTGCGTTTTCAGTTCTGCTGCCTCTTGATCTGAAGTGATAAGGGAGGGCGAATGTAAGAGGAAGGATGTGGATTTTTGGAGTTCTCTTTATTGCGGAATGTTTCCTGAATTTTTTATTTTTTTATTTTTTTTTTTTTTAAAATAGTATATATTTTTGTTTGTTTTTCTCTGGTGGAAGACTAGCTATTATTTGGGATAAATGCAGGTTTTTTTTATTAAGGAAGATGCTGTGATTAATTTCCAGCTATTTAAAATCTAAAATGCATCTTAAGTCTAATGAAGTATACAGTGCACAGAAAGCCTTAGGAGATGGTATCACAGTTTTCTGAGTTAAAAAGTTAATTTACAAGCAGTCTCATTGGGTGACTTTTAATTAGTAACACCTTTACAATACAGTAACCAGAAACACCAGACATTTGTTTAGTATCCCTTTGGGAGCCAGTGACTACAATTACAATTAAAAGGAAAATGGCAAGAACAGAACTAAATGAGTCCGTCAGAAAAAAATATAACGCACACTAAAAAGGAAATGTATGTGTGGAGATGTATTACTTCTGGCATCTTACTCTGAGCTCTTTTCCTTATTAAAAAAATTAGGGTTAGGGTTAAAAAATTAGCACTTTCCCAACAGAGTATTCAGATAGTATTCATAACCTGGGTCTTTATTGAGCTAGTATCAGAACAAATTCATTGTAGAGTCTTAAAGCATGCAAGTCGCTCTGGCTAAGGGCGTCTGCCAAATGCTGTAAATGTAAAATTTGCTTGTCAATAGACTTTTGTCATGAAACTAATATGTTTGCAAAATTGTTACATAATTAAGCAAGTGCCCCAAGGCCACATATTAATTCATTTCTCTTTTAAATAAGACAGTTATTATTATACTATGTATTAAATATAGCATGTAAATCCCAGTGAGGTGGTGAGACTATGCAGTATAAATGCAGCATGTCATGGTCTAAAGATGCCATGAGCTGCCTATGCATGGGTATCAAAGGCTAAGGAGCCCCCCCCCCCCACCTCTCCACACCTGCCTCCAATATTTAAAGCAAACAGGAATTGCCCCAATATAGTATTTCTCCCAGTAGTGTACACCTACCTGTAAGTGTTACACATTGTATGATTGCATTAAAACAATAGACATTTGGCTTATTCAGGCTTATCCTGCAGTTAATGTGTTTACTTACCCATAAACTCTTTCCCTACTCAGCTTCCCAGGGTGCTTGACTGCCACACTGCTGGCCCCGATCTGCGATTGTGGGGCAAAGTGCTCTTGGGCACCTCCAAGAAGTTGCACCAGGTAATGTTACTCTTCAAAAAAGCTTCAACACCTTGATATTAGAGTGCTAGATAGTGGATAACGTCAGGGTGTTGTTACACATATGAGTAGCACTCAACATCAGCCCTGTTTAATTGTTGAACTTTTGCTTGTGGCTGTTCAGTTCAGGTAGAAGGTATTGAATGTGACATCGTCCAGGGTAAGCTGTCGTGAGCTTACAGATGAAAAGGGGAAGTAGGTGACCCCATTGTCGTTGACCCAATTGTAATACTGTGAGTGCATTCCGGATTGAAAGAAGCGATTATCAGGTATCTTTTCACAAATTTTCTACCAAAATTGATCTTTGACTGAAATTCTATTATGTTAATCCCTTTAAAAATGCTTGAAATGCAGTCCGCTTTCACACAATTTAAAAGGTATCAAGAGAGACGCTAAAATGTCTATTGTGCTGTCCTGTCGTAGGTATTTTTTGAGACTGTGTGGTCCATTTCTGTCTTATAGGCTCATCTACTGCTGCAGTCTACCATGAGTGCTGCATGGAAGCACTGCATATCCTTCTTAACGACAGGTCTAATAAAACCTACATACTTATTTCTCACATGTATATGGGACGAGGATGAACTGACCAACAGTTGTCCTTGAACCCATCCATTATTTACTTATAATACTTATGATGTATAATCATGTGCCTTGCAATAGGTTGGTGGACCATGCTCGGTTATACCTTGCCTTGTGCCCATTGTCTCAGGATAGGTTCTGGACCTCCATGACCCAATACTTTTTCTATACCGGGACAAATGGTATAGAAAATGAATGAATGAATAATCCTGGCTTTCCTTACCTAGATGTTCAAATTGTTTATTACCAACTGCTATTAAGTCTGTCTATGATAATCATCTAATCTACAGTGTCTTACATTTACTGAATTTTTAAGTTATTTGGGCCAACTATGCCAAGAAGGGAGGTATATAAAGTGTACTAATGTTTATAGAATCTTTTAGACATTGCATTCATAGAAAACGTTACTATTTGAACAAGTCATCATAATTGCAGTTTAATAATAGTTAAAAGTAAAGCACATCTGTAACTGTTTCTGTTTAATTGTATTTACAGTGACATTCCCTCTTGAACATTGCCTTGCCTTCTGCTTTGTGCTTTGCAGGATTGATTTCTAGTTACTATATTTTGATTAGGAGAAATCATCAGAAACTGTATGGATGAACTATGACTTTTTGCACAGGATAGAAGTGGAAAGATCAGGAAATGTCTTTTTATCTTGCACTATTGCCAAAAGGATTTTAGCTTGACCTTTCTGAATTAGTGGTGAAATGTCACCCTAGTCCCATTGTGGTTTCTTCTAAAAAAAAGCGATCAAGTAGTTGATCAAGTAGAAGATGCAAGAGAAAGTTCTGGAGGTGGAGCCTGTAGTAATATTGCGTTAGTACAGCTATTGTGTAATAACACAATAGCTGTACTATCAATAGATTACTGTAAGTTAACGGAGGAAAACATTATAGCCATGCTGTAACTAATTAAATCACATAAGGTTAGTGGATTTATATTATCCTTCTACTTTCCCCTTGAGTAATAAGTTGTGGGAATGTAACATTTTAAAGGATCCCAATTTCGTTGGGAGAGGAATAACATTTTCTGTGACGCTGAGAAGGCCGGGTAAGCGTGCGTGTCTGTGTATGTCTGCCAGGCAAATGCTACGTTTGAGCAGCGGCGGAGACTCCAAGATTTGGGAAAAGCCTGGGAGGAAGTGGCCCCCCAGCTCTGGGCCTTCTTTCAGAACAGCATGCACGTGAACATGGTCCGGGTGCGGCTATTTATCACATAATTCTCTTACCCCTTTGCTCTGTACGTGTGTTGTTTGTATGGATGACCTGACCAGTGATGTGTCTGTGTTTAATGATTGACTGTCGGGTGTCAGGTGGCTCATAGGTTGAAGGGGAACAACGGGGTGAGTATTTCTATACAGGTTGCACTTTGGGTCCCACATCCCTTTTATGTAACTTGAGGTACTGGCATCCCATCCTGGTTCTACTCTTGCTTTGTGCTTTATGCTGCCTGGAATAGGCTCCTGGTGACCGTCTGACCCAGAATAAGTGGTTGATGGATGGAGAAATGGACAGACAGACGGATGGATAATTTGTTGTACAGTTTGCACGCATATCCTCATATATGTGCCCTTGCGAGGTAAAGTGGGCTATCCCACAAAAACAGTCTTGAGAAAATGAGCTCCAAAGTAAATTTTTTCAAAAAATCAGTGTGCCTATACCCTACAATTGATATATATCATAGGTAGCACAGATCTCGGTATATTTAAGATAGATAGACCCTCAATAAATACTGCACACTAAACTCATTTTTGACTGACATGTGGAATAGCCCACTTTACCTCTCAAGGGCACATATTATCTCCACATTATCTGTTAATATTTGTCAGGCTTTATTTAGGATCATGTATTTTACTATTGTAGGCTGTATTGCTTTATTGTTATAATTGTGAAACTTTCTGGGCCTCTTTCAGGATATCTTGAAGCCCATGATATCGGATTTTATTGATATGAATGTAGAAAGTATGGGGTTTTCCTCGAGACACATGCTTAACGTCCTGTTTACTGGACCACCTGCCGATCATTTGTATGATATGCCGAATTTTGACTGTCTTACTGATCAAGCCATCCTGCTACTCAAGGAGTACGGAGAGGTCATTCCTTGTTATAAGCATCAAGAAATTAAATCTGCCAAATGTTATTGAAATCTGTAAAAAAACTAAAGAGTGAAGATCTATTTTTTCTGAACTCTGCTTTCAATTTGTCCTTATGCATTTTGTTTTTTGTTCACTTTTATAAAATAAATAATAAATAAAAAATAAAGCTAATACTGTAGTTTTCAGAATATTTTCACTCATTATTCAGAATATTTTTCATTGCTTATAAGTACTTCAAGTAGAACATATTTGAAACAATTATGTTATTATAGTGCTGGATGTTTTTAATATTTTCTTCTAGTATATGACTCACATAGGCTCTGATTCACAGAACTTTACTCATGATATTTATAACCAGGAAAAGTGCAAATAAGTGCAAACAGCCAAGAAACCTCTGTGTGGGCACTGCTTTAACTATTGTGCCATTAAATTGCTTTTCAGAATCCCAAATCTCTGCTTGTTTTAGGGTGAAACAAACTTAACAAATATCAAACAAATTAAAAAAAATGTCTACTCCCCACAGGATTCTTTTGAGATGATTAAAAGGTTGCCGAAAAAGAACTCGGTACATTTTCTTTGAGTTGAATTGCATCACATTAGGGTATTTTGAGTAGACAGAGCTCTGTCACCTGCTCAATTCGTCTTTTTAGCCTCCTGGTTCTGAGGCCAAGGTCTGAAAATGCACGGGGCATGTAAATGGGGAAACATTGTAAAGCACGAGTAGGATCTGCTCCTCATTTAGCCTTTGTCCCCGGTCGGGCTAAACAGCACTTCAGTGTGACAGATAAGCCCATCTGATTGAGCCAAATTAGGCACAGCTGTCAGTCTGCACCAGCTCCACAGTTTAGGCTTCAGACAGTATGGCCTGTCAGTCTGTGTCCATAGAGATCGTTTTTCCGGGAGTTGCCTCAAAATGTAGATCACATATGCAAATACATGTCTATCGTCGCATTCACCCAAGTGATGCCCATTCTTGTTTATCTATTATATGCTTTGCTTTTCGTGTCGCGTGTTTTATCGGATGTTGGAATGACACGTCAGCTTTCAGGCCTGGTCTTGGGCCTTTTTGGGCTGTATTGTACAGTATTTTGAATGGGGTTGTTAGATACGCTTTGCCTGTAATAGGGGGCCACTGCTGAGGTGTCAGGGAGCATGAATCTGAGGTTTGAGGACCGCCACTCTTTGGCAGAAGAACCTTTCTTGATGTGTGGTGTTGGGTCCCATTCCTCACACATCCCAGGTTAGAAAATGTGACACCCCCCCCCCCCCCCACATGCTTTTTTTCAAGTGCTTGGACCTGAACAAGTTTGTCGGCCTCTCTGTTGAGGGTCAGATGACGGTCAAAACCCTGGACCTGCAGGGAGAAAACAAGCTCTGGGCTGGACTTGTCTTCCTGGACATGACCCCTTGGCCTTCTGAGTTGCCAGCTCACATCAAGTTTAAGATCCACATGGACATCGACTCTGTGGAGAGGACCAATGAAATCAATAACAGGTGTGTCCTTTATGCGTTTGTATTTACTGCTTTTCTTAAAGAGAATGACAAGGTAGCTTTCCTTGTGTTTATTGCTGAAGGATTTATAGTCAGTGCTTTTCTCGTTACCCTGCTTCCTGGAGTACAACTGTCAAATTTTTTTAGTGTTTCAATGCTTTAGATTCCCATATCAGATGGATTTATCCTCAAAGCCCCACATTCTCCTCCATCTCCACAATTATTATCCATCATGACATCTTTGAAATAGGAGACCTGTGGAATCATCAAGCAGCCTTTGATGGATGCATCTGTGTGTCATCCTCAGCACTGCTTAAGCTAATGAGATACATTTTTGGCTGAAAACTGGTCAAGGAACACATTAATTCATTACAAATTTATTGGCAGAATAAGAACAATCAATAATTACTTCTTCACAGTAAGCAGTGTTGTGTTCTATTCTATTTTTAAACTTCTTGCATCAGCTATAGAAGTAACAAGACACTTCTTATTAGGTGTACCTCTGTATACTCATCACCATGAAGTTGAATTGAATTGAATCGAATTAAAGACTACAAAAATAAGCTACAAGGCTATATTTATACACTGTATTCTAGTGATGGCCAAATGAACCTTCATGAACCATTTGCTGTATTTTCTGGCCCCACAAGATGATGCTCACTGTTCAGAAAAGGGCTCAAAGCATGACACAAAGCAAACCAAGAGCGCCATCTAGTGGGGTCAAAAAATGCAAGCAACCATACAGTCAAAAGGAACACTCCCATCCACAATTCCCTTCCTTACGACTATCTCTCTGCTGTTGTACTCCCAGTTAGTTCATTAGTATTGGTGCATCTCCATAATTATATACTACTTTTCACTTTATTGGTAGCACAATGGCACAGTAGGTAGCATTGCAGCTGTACATACCCAGGGTTTGTGATTTGAATTGTGTCTCTGTGTGTGCAGAGTTTGCATGTTTCTGTAGGGTTCCTCTAGGTACCATAGTTTCATATAGCATGTCCAAAGATATATAGCCATGATTAAATTGCTCATAGTATGGGTATGTATGACTTGTAATGCATCACCATTAGTGATGGCCAAATGAAGCTTCATGAACCACTTGCTGTATTATCTGACACCACTAGTTTTTGCTCTCTATTTTTAAAAAGTGCTGAATTCAAGCTTCAAAATAAACTAAGACTGCCTTCTAGTGAGGTCAAAAATACATACAATGGCTTATGAAGCTTCATTTGCCCGTGACTAATTACCATCCAATGCAGGGTGTCCCATCTCGTGTCCTGTGCTCTCTGCAACTTTATTCATTATGGTATTTTTTTCCTGAATGTTTTAGAGAATTCAACCCACTGGTGACGTACTGCTTGATTTCACAAGCAAAAATATTTCAGATTACCTAGTTAAGACCTACCCTACTCTCATCAGGACCAGGTATTTTTATTATCCAATGCTTTTTAATTGATTTTTTTCACATTTTCCCCCGAATTGTATAGTATTCCTATATTCACAGTATTTTTCCATCAGTGTAATCAGTTTTTTGTTAACGCTGTTATGTTTTTTTCCAGTTTTAAAATAAAATTCCGGGTGAATGAACAAAGGTAAATTATTATTTTCTGTAGAATCTCAATGTAATTTTTCAAGTACTATCCATTAGAAATATAAGCTAGTCTATATACTCTCACACTGGAGCATATGCAGAATGGACGCTCCCTCTACTGAATGACACAGTGAACACAGTGTAGGAGTGAACTGCTATTAAGCCGTTAATGTCTTTTTCCCTAGGTATGGAGGAATCTCTGTTGGTGGGCAACTTCCTGTGCTTAGTGTGAACCCTAAAACCATGAAGGATGTTTTGATCCAGATGGGGCACATGCTGAATATCACAAGGGTTGGTTCTTGTATTAGCTGTACAGTGTGAAGATGCAAAATAGTGTTTTTGTCAACCTTACTCACCTTTTTAACAATTTATTATTTTTTAACAAAATAATTGTCTATATAATTATAGTATCATGCACTAAATCTCCAAATGGTATATCTCAAACAATTTAGAAATATCAGGTAATTTCGCAATTTCTGATACAAAGTCATGGTTTAAAATTGAGGGTTAACTAAGGGCACAGCTGGTAAAAAATGTACAAATTAAATTTTTTTTGAAAATCATGAGTCTGATTATGCCTCATATTAGGCAAAAATTGGATTTTCTGGCATCTAATTTCATAAATCTAAAATATTTAATTATATGAAAGTTATGGTAAAGTCAGTACAACAGCCCTAACCCTTTTTGTTTTAATTACTTACCTTTTCTTTGAAGTGTAAATACTCAGTTTGCTATGCAAGAGAGAGGACCATTCTTAAAATACTTTGAACGAGAATATAACGTTAAGGCAAGTAGCTAGCATTGCTGCTGCCTTAACATACTTTGCAGAATCGCCTATTATTGTTAGAAATTATATTGTCCAATGGAAATTGGAAGATGTTCGACTGTTGCCCAAACACTGATACTATAGGGATGGTACAATAACAAAGGGTGGCATTCCATGGTGTCCATCATGAATGTCGTAAACGATGCCATCCTCAGAAGTAATCTGCATTCAAATGCTGGCCTGGACAAGTATGGCATCACCACCATCAACCAACCTCTTAACCTCACTATGGAGCAGCACTCCAAGGTCACTGTGTGAGTGACTGCACTGAAGAATTACTTATCTAGCCAGATCGAAACATTTTCATACATCACTAAATAGGAAGGTTTTATGCTGTGATATTTTGATGATATGTGATGAGATGTTTTTATTCCTTTCCACAGGCTGAAGACATTGTTGGATGCAGTGGTAGCTATGTACGTGGTTTTTGCTATGTCTTTGATTCCGGCAAGCTTTCTGCTTCACCTGATGCAGGAGCAAGTCACAAAGGCTAAGCGTCTCCAGTTTGTCAGTGGGGTCAGCCCCCTGGTCTACTGGATGGCCAGTTTCGTCTGGGACATGGCAAATGAATGAGAACATCTTGACTTCCACACTACCACAGGACTGGACGGAGACTTCAGTAATCCCTGTTTCTCCCCTCCACTTTTCCCAGATAAATTATTCCTTTTGCATAGCAAGGGTTGTTGGCGTATTTGCCATCTTCAACATAAAGTGCTACACCTCTCCAGCCAACCTCAGAGCCATCATTGCTTTGTTGTTCAGAGTGCACTGGCTGCATTAAACCTTTAACTTTTTCCCTTTTCTATTGTTTTCGGTTCCCTTGGCGGAGATGCCCATACCCCCAGGCAAAGGCGACGAGAAGTTGCCCCCGGCGAAAGCTTGGTTTTAAAATTGCATCTATAATTTTTCAGGTGCATTGCCCCGTGGGGAGAATGATGTATGTATTAGGTGCTGTCCCGAAACTGCTAAAATAAACTAGAATAGAAAATATGGATGAAAATAAAAAGTGAAAATAAGAAAATAAAAACCGGCAGAGGTGGGGCACCCAAATGGTGTTTCAATCTTGTTTCCCCTCCCCGTGTTTTTTAAAAAAAATGTATTTATTTGTACCTCCCAGAAACCCCCGGTGACAGCGGCGGAATCCCCAGACAGCGGTGGAGGCGTCCCTAAAGGATCTCCTCCATATATAATATGGATGTTCTCGGCAGAGCTGAAGACCATGTCTGATGGAGGCTGACATTGGTGGTAAGTAGGAGTAATGTTCATCAATGAGACCCTTGTGATAAGTATGAAGAACCCTAAAGGTATCCAGGCAAATGACTGGATAACCCCCAAAGAGATAAAAATCCATTGTGAAAAAGATTAAAATGATATAATTAATTTATAAAATAAATAAATAGGTGGGTCAATAAATAGATCTTCTGGATAAATACATATATATATAAATAAATAAATAAATAAATAGATCCAGTAAAATAAATTAAAGAAACATAAGTAAGAGTAGGATTAAAATGGAATCAAATTAAAATGAAATAAAACCCTAAAATGAGATCAAATGAAAATGTGAGAGTGAGGAACTCTAGGTGTCCCGAATGGTGTCTGTAGGTAGGTGTAGGTCTGGGGTTGAAGTTGAGGGGGGGTTTATATATAGGGCTACAGTTGAACTTTTGAAGTGGGGGGTCTTTAGGATTAGGGGGGACGGGGGTAAAATTCAGTCCCTATGGGTTAGGGGAGAAGGGGAAGAACTAGGGGGGGAGAGGGGATAAAGGGGGGTCTTTAGGGTTAGAGGGGGAGGGGGTAGGGGGAGTCCCTTGGGGGAAGGGAGGGACCCTTATGGTTAGTGGGAAAGGGGGTTAAGGGGGTTCTTAAGGTTAGGAAGGGAGGGGGGATCCTTAGGGTTAGAGGGGGAGGGGGTTAAGGGGAAGCCCTTAGGGTTAGGGGGAGAGGGGGTTAGGGTTAGAGTCATGGATCTCCATGAGGGACAGTGACCAAGAGGATGGTTAGATCAGCTTTACGGAAGAAGGATGCTGAATTTACATGTGCCACAACATCAACTCTGAAAAATATGTGTCCTTGAACATTCAGTGCTGTACCTAATCGGAGGTCATCCTGCTAGTGCAGTACTGCTTAATAGACACCAGGCGGCAGACTCTCTATTATATATATTTTCCTCCCCATTGATGTGAACTGAAGCATTGGAAATGTCCTGATATTGAAGTATGGTTTCTAATGTAAACTGCTTTGAGTGTGCAAGCTGAGCATGGAAATTGCTGAGTCAAGGTCCATAATACAAGCATTGAACATTTGGCGTCTTTGACCCGCATTGATGAGGACGTTTCAAATTATTTGTTGTAGGGAAAATGCTTCCAGCGAAGACATTGAATATGAGCACTTTTTTTGGTGAATCGACCACAATTATCGCTCCTTCTGTACTGCAGTAAAGACCAGTTAATCATCTACCATAAGTCATTTTCCTTTAAATGTGTGTTTAAACTCGCCACCTGCTAATGACTTTTCATGATACCTGCGAGCGCACACTTGGTCCACGGTAAACGGCATTGTGCTCGAGAGATTAGCCAAGCTGACTTTTTACTAAAACCTTGAGAAACTTGTCAGTAAAACTGCGAGCAGAAAAATGGGGCAAATTTGTATATTTATATTGTCATCTGTGCACCTGTGTTTCTTCAGGTGAGTTGAAAGTGTTAAAATATAAGTGTTTAATGCGAGAAGATGCTCGCCTCCATTTCTGCACCAAATTAAGCATAAACGTATAAATGATAATATTCTTGTGCTGAAATTGATATGTAGATATAAATGAAACACATACATGAAACATTAGGGAAATGTGAAAAAAAGTTTGTGTGTTTCAGGTGAGCATGGAATAAAATGGTTAAGACCTCAAGTGATTTACTAGTATAGAGGGTTAGCAACACATGATTGTTAGTATTTTAATGTGTGTATTGTAAAAATATTTATATATTCATGTTAAGTGATTTGGATTGTTTTGTAAAAAAAAATTGATCATTATCAAAGTATTCCACAGCGTTGGTGGACTTATTATATTTTGATAGCCTACATATTTATTAACTATCTACCAGGTTAAATATTATACATAAGACCAGAGCGAGTAATTGCATTTATGCTGTGGTTCTTGTTTTGAATAGGCTACACTGTGTTTGGATTTATGTCGTGGAAAAAACACTCTTTCATAGAAGGTAATATTTTGTCTCCTCAATTGTCCTGAAATCCAGAGAGATATACTCTTAAAGTTCCTGGAGTCTCAATGCACAGTCGCAAAACAAAAGAGCAGTTTGGTGACCGTGATCCAAAATACTGAAAATGAAGAGAGAACATTAGAGATTAATATAGTGTAATTATTTAATTGTAGTGTAGTAATGTGCTAATTACAGCAATTAGAAAAATCATATAACGAAGTTATTTAACGATTTAAGAATCACGGTTTATGTGCCTGTACATAATCCGTTAATATAATTTATGCAGTTTATTTGCACTTGTGGATCTAATGCTTAATTAAGACATTGGGACAGGCAGAGAAGTAATCCACTACGGACATTACAGAGCTGATGCACCAAGATTCTGAGGGGCCACATAGCAAGTTTGACCAGTCTGAACCAGATTTCAGAAATCGCCACAGATCCACAAACTGATCTGACCCGTACGTGTTTGAGAGTCAAAAGTTAAATTCGGATCAGGGCCTAATGGGACTGGTGAGTGGCTCTGTGGGCACTCAGAAGTCCCTGTGCTTGTGATTGGAAGGTTGGGGGTGGTGCTTCAAGCCTGCCCTCAGCAGAATAGTTATAGGGCAGGCCCTTGAATGCACTGACTGACCCTGTTGTGTGTGTGTGTGTGTGTGTGTGTGTGTGTGTGTGTGTGTGTGTGTGTGTGTGTGTGTGTGTGTGTGTGTGTGTGTGTGTGTGTGTGTGTGTGTGTGTATGCAATCACACTGCAAGATCAGGCAGTGTGCTCGAGGGCCTGCCCTGTAACTATTCTGCTGAGGGCAGGCTCAAGCACACTGACCTGATTAGAAGCACAGAGGATTAGCCACTCACCACCCCTTTTTTTATCCAAAAATGGCAAATAAACGATTCACACACATGTAGCACCTGTCTCTGTGTTAGAGTTAAGGCCCTTGCTCTAGGATCTGCACTGTGATTATTCTGTCAAGGCTGTGCTTGAACCAGCAACCTTCTGATCACAGATACAGAGGCTTAACCTGCAGCACCACTCGCAACCCCTGCTTGTATGTTCTGTATATCGTATATGTTTTTTTCCCTATTTTGCCAAATAAAGGATTCACACACATGTAGCACTTATCTCTGTGTGTTAGCATTAAGGCTGTTGTTCTAGGGTCTGTGCTGTGACTATTCTGCCAAGGCTGAATAACAGATACTACTCTGCCTGAGGCTTAAACCAGGGACCACCTTGATCGCAGGCACGGTCGCTCAGTGTGTCGCGCCACCATCCATCCTCCGACCAGCTATATCAAGATAATGATCTGCCGGTGACGTCATGCAAAAAAAAAGATACTACTCTGCCTAAGTCTTAAACCAGGGACCTCTTCAATTGCAGGCATGGTCTCAGTATGCGTACACGCGTCTGAAGGAAGTCTCTCTTTCGCTCCGTTTCCAAGATATTCAAAAAAAAATGTTTTAACTCTTTCTATATAGTGCGATTTGCTGGTTTCATCGGTTGCAATCATCAAGACAGATCTGAGGAATTTGGTTCAAGGCTCTACTACATTCCTAGGCGGAGATACGCCCACTTCCGATTTTGACGCTAACATGCTAAGTTTTGAGATGCGTGCCGATTCTGAATCTAGGATACGCAATACCCCTAGATCCAATGTTTCGGCCTGATCTGAGCATGCCAAGGCATTTTACATACTAACAGGCTAGCATGCTAATTTTTGAAATAGCTAAAATGCTTGTAGCTTTTTTTGTACATTGCCTATTTTGATGCTAATTTCTTCACTTGATTCTACTCATCAACTCTGATCTGAGGAACTTTGTTTCTAGTGTCGACGACATTCCTAGGGTGAGTTACGCCCACTTCCGGTTATCTCACTGCTGATTTCCTGGAGCGGCTAGATTCCCTCAACCTATAACAACATGTTGATGTCCCCACACATTCCAGGGGTCACACACTTGACTTGGTCATTTCAAACTTCGCCCCCATCAGTAATCTACAGGTATATGATCTTGGCATCTCGGACCATAAAGTAGTGTCAATGGAGCTGCCCTTTCTCTCCCCCCATATCAAACCAAAACGTCAGATCCATTTCAGAAATCTGAAGACCATCAATGCAGATGCCCTGGCCCTGGACCTTAAATTTCTCTCCTCTGAACCTGTCAGCAGTGCAACAGCAGAGGTGCAACATGCACATCAATTTCTTCAGACAAAAAGTTGATAATATCCGTTCATACCTCTCCATCACGAATATCTTGCCTCCTCCAACTGTCGACCTACTACCTGAGAAGGTCCAGCCACTTTGCTCCTTCTCTGCTACCACACGGGAAGAGGTGGAGAACGTCATCAGGAAAATGAAACCATCTACCAGTTCCCTGGACCCTTTCCCTTCAGCCCTGCTAAAGGTCAACATCTCTGCCGTCTCTCCACTCATCACCCGGATCATAAACCAATCCCTCCTGACTGGCCATATTCCTTCTACTTTAAAAACTGCTGTCATCAGACCTCTATTGAAAAAACCCACCATGGACTCTGAAGTTCTCTCTAACTATGGGCCCATCTCCAATCTTCCATGCCTCTCTAAAGTTCTGGAAAAAACCAGTTGCAGCACAACTTCATGATCACCTCAAACTGAGTAACCTGTTTGAAAAATTTCAGTCCGGTTTCCGCCCTGGCCATAGCACAGAAACAGCCCTGGTCAGGGTCACCAATGATCTTCTGATGACGGCAGATACTGGTTCCCCTTCTATACTCATCCTCCTTGACCTGACAGCTGCTTTTGACACAATAGACCATAACATCCTCTTTCACCGCCTGCAATGCACCATGGGACTCTCAGGAACTGTTCATAACTGGTTCACGTCATACCTAACTGGCAGAACCGAACATGTCACCCTTGGCAGCGCAAAATCTCACATCCACAACGTCGCCTGCGGTGTCCCACAGGGCTCTGTGCTTGGCCTCACTTGACACCAAGTCAAGTGTGTGACCCCTGGAATGTGTGGGGACATCAACATGTTGTTGTAGGTTGAGGGAATCTAGCAGCTCCAGGAAATCAGCAGTGAGATAACCGGAAGTGGTCTTTACTCTACTCAACTCTGATCTGAGGATCTTTGTTTCTAGTGTCTACGACAATCCTAGGCTGTGAGATGCCGACTTCCTGTTTTGATGCTAATATGCTAGCATGATTGTAGTTTTTTGTACATTGCCGGTTTTGATGCTAGTTTTATGTCTTTACTCATCAACTCTGATCTGAGGAACTTTGTTTCTAGTGTCGACGACATTCCTAGGCTGTGAGATGCCGACTTCCTGTTTTGATGCTAATATGCTAGCATGATTGTAGTTTTTTGTACATTGCCTGTTTTGATGCTGGTTTAATGTCATTACTCTACTCATCTACTCTGATCTGAGGAACTTTGTTTCTAGTGTGGACGACATTCCTAGCGTGAGTTACGCCCACTTCCGGTTTTGTTGCTAATATGCTAACATGATTGTAGTTTTTTTTGTGCATTGCCTGTTTTGATGCTAGTTTAATGTCTTTACTCATCAACTCTGATCTGAGGAACTTTGTTTCTGGTGTCGACGACATTCCTAGGCTGTGAGATGCCGACTTCTGGTTTTGATGCTAATATGCTAGCATGATTGTAGTTTTTTGTACATTGCCTGTTTTGATGCTAGTTTAATGTCTTTACTCTACTCATCTACTCTGATCTGAGGAACTTTGTTTCTAGTGTGGACGACATTCCTAGTGTGAGTTACGCCCACTTCCGGTTTTGTTGCTAATATGCTAACATGATTGTAGTTTTTTTGTGCATTGCCTGTTTTGATGCTAGTTTAATGTCTTTACTCATCAACTCTGATCTGAGGAACTTTGTTTCTGGTGTCGACGACATTCCTAGGGTGAGTTACGCCCACTTCCGGTTTTGTTGCTAATATGCTAACATGATTGTAGTTTTTTTGTGCATTGCCTGTTTTGATGCTAGTTTTGTCTTTACTCTACTCATCAAGCCGGATCTGAGTAACTTTGTTTCTAATCTCTAGGGTATTCCTAGGCTATGAGATGCTGACTTCTGGTTTTGATGCCAATATGCTAGCATGATTGTAGTTTTTTGTACATTGCCTGTTTTGATGCTAGTTTTCTCTTTACTCATCAGCTCTGATCTGAGGAACTTTTCTGGTGTCGACGACATTCCTAGGGTGAGTTACGCCCACTTCCGGTTTTGTTGCTAATATGCTAACATGATTGTGGTTTTTTTGTGCATTGCCTGTTTTGATGCTAGTTTTGTCTTTACTCTACTCAACTCTGATCTGAGGATCTTTGTTTCTAGTGTCTACGACAATCCTAGGCTGTGAGATGCCGACTTCCTGTTTTGATGCTAATATGCTAGCATGATTGTAGTTTTTTGTACATTGCTGGTTTTGATGCTAGTTTTATGTCTTTACTCATCAACTCTGATCTGAGGAACTTTGTTTCTAGTGTCGACGACATTCCTAGGCTGTGAGATGCCGACTTCCTGTTTTGATGCTAATATGCTAGCATGATTGTAGTTTTTTGTACATTGCCTGTTTTGATGCTGGTTTAATGTCATTACTCTACTCATCTACTCTGATCTGAGGAACTTTGTTTCTAGTGTGGACGACATTCCTAGCGTGAGTTACGCCCACTTCCGGTTTTGTTGCTAATATGCTAACATGATTGTAGTTTTTTTTGTGCATTGCCTGTTTTGATGCTAGTTTAATGTCTTTACTCATCAACTCTGATCTGAGGAACTTTGTTTCTAGTGTCGACGACATTCCTAGTGTGAGTTACGCCCACTTCCGGTTTTGTTGCTAATATGCTAACATGATTGTAGTTTTTTTGTGCATTGCCTGTTTTGATGCTAGTTTAATGTCTTTACTCATCAACTCTGATCTGAGGAACTTTGTTTCTGGTGTCGACGACATTCCTAGGGTGAGTTACGCCCACTTCCGGTTTTGTTGCTAATATGCTAACATGATTGTAGTTTTTTTGTGCATTGCCTGTTTTGATGCTAGTTTTGTCTTTACTCTACTCATCAACTCTGATCTGAGGAACTTTGTTTCTAGTGTTGACGACATTCCTAGGCGGAGATACGCCCACTTCCGGTTTTGTTGCTAATATGATTGTAGTTTTTTTGTGCATTGCCTGTTTTGATGCTAGTTTTGTCTTTACTCTACTCATCAAGCCGGATCTGAGTAACTTTGTTTCTAATCTCTAGGGTATTCCTAGGCTATGAGATGCTGACTTCTGGTTTTGATGCCAATATGCTAACATGATTGTAGTTTTTTTGTGCATTGCCTGTTTTGATGCTAGTTTAATGTCTTTACTCATCAGCTCTGATCTAAGGATCTTTGTTTCTAGTGTCGATGACATTCCTAGGCTGTGAGATGCCGACTTCTGGTTTTGATGCTAATATGCTAGCATGATTGTAGTTTTTTGTACATTGCCTGTTTTGATGCGAGTTTAATGTCTTTACTCATCAGCTTTGATCTGAGTAACTTTGTTTCTAGTGTCGATGACATTCCTAGGCTGTGTTACGCCCACTTCCGGTTTTGATGCTAATATGCCAACATGATTGTAATTTTTTTGTGCATTGCCTGTTTTGATGCTAGTTTTGTCTTTACTCTACTCATCAAGCCGGATCTGAGTAACTTTGTTTCTAGTGTGGACGACATTCCTAGCGTGAGTTACGCCCACTTCCGGTTTTGTTGCTAATATGCTAACATGATTGTAGTTTTTTTGTGCATTGCCTGTTTTGATGCTAGTTTAATGTCTTTACTCATCAACTCTGATCTGAGGAACTTTGTTTCTAGTGTCGACGACATTCCTAGGCTGTGTTACGCCCACTTCCTGTTTTGATGCTAACATGATTGTAGTTTTTTCTGTACATTGCCTGTTTTGATGCTAGTTTAATGTCTTTACTCATCAGCTCTGATCTGAGGAACTTTGTTTCTGGTGTCGACGACATTCCTAGGCTGTGAGATGCCGACTTCTGGTTTTGATGCTAATATGCTAGCATGATTGTAGTTTTTTGTACATTGCCTGTTTTGATGCTGGTTTAATGTCATTACTCTACTCATCTACTCTGATCTGAGGAACTTTGTTTCTAGTGTTGACGACATTCCTAGGCGGAGATACGCCCACTTCCGGTTTTGTTGCTAATATGATTGTAGTTTTTTTGTGCATTGCCTGTTTTGATGCTAGTTTTGTCTTTACTCTACTCATCAAGCCGGATCTGAGTAACTTTGTTTCTAATCTCTAGGGTATTCCTAGGCTATGAGATGCTGACTTCTGGTTTTGATGCCAATATGCTAGCATGATTGTAGTTTTTTGTACATTGCCTGTTTTGATGCTAGTTTTCTCTTTACTCATCAGCTCTGATCTGAGGAACTTTTCTGGTGTCGACGACATTCCTAGGGTGAGTTACGCCCACTTCCGGTTTTGTTGCTAATATGCTAACATGATTGTGGTTTTTTTGTGCATTGCCTGTTTTGATGCTAGTTTTGTCTTTACTCTACTCAACTCTGATCTGAGGATCTTTGTTTCTAGTGTCTACGACAATCCTAGGCTGTGAGATGCCGACTTCCTGTTTTGATGCTAATATGCTAGCATGATTGTAGTTTTTTGTACATTGCCGGTTTTGATGCTAGTTTTATGTCTTTACTCATCAACTCTGATCTGAGGATCTTTGTTTCTAGTGTCTACGACAATCCTAGGCTGTGAGATGCCGACTTCCTGTTTTGATGCTAATATGCTAGCATGATTGTAGTTTTTTGTACATTGCCTGTTTTGATGCCGGTTTAATGTCATTACTCTACTCATCTACTCTGATCTGAGGAACTTTGTTTCTAGTGTGGACGACATTCCTAGCGTGAGTTACGCCCACTTCCGGTTTTGTTGCTAATATGCTAACATGATTGTAGTTTTTTTTTGTGCATTGCCTGTTTTGATGCTAGTTTAATGTCTTTACTCATCAACTCTGATCTGAGGAACTTTGTTTCTAGTGTCGACGACATTCCTAGTGTGAGTTACGCCCACTTCCGGTTTTGTTGCTAATATGCTAACATGATTGTAGTTTTTTTGTGCATTGCCTGTTTTGATGCTAGTTTAATGTCTTTACTCATCAACTCTGATCTGAGGAACTTTGTTTCTAGTGTCGACGACATTCCTAGGCTGTGTTACGCCCACTTCCTGTTTTAATGCTAACATGATTGTAGTTTTTTCTGTACATTGCCTGTTTTGATGCTAGTTTAATGTCTTTACTCATCAGCTCTGATCTGAGGAACTTTGTTTCTAGTGTTGACGACATTCCTAGGCGGAGATACGCCCACTTCCGGTTTTGTTGCTAATATGATTGTAGTTTTTTTGTGCATTGCCTGTTTTGATGCTAGTTTTGTCTTTACTCTACTCATCAAGCCGGATCTGAGTAACTTTGTTTCTAATCTCTAGGGTATTCCTAGGCTATGAGATGCTGACTTCTGGTTTTGATGCCAATATGCTAACATGATTGTAGTTTTTTTGTGCATTGCCTGTTTTGATGCTAGTTTAATGTCTTTACTCATCAGCTCTGATCTAAGGATCTTTGTTTCTAGTGTCGATGACATTCCTAGGCTGTGAGATGCCGACTTCTGGTTTTGATGCTAATATGCTAGCATGATTGTAGTTTTTTGTACATTGCCTGTTTTGATGCGAGTTTAATGTCTTTACTCATCAGCTTTGATCTGAGTAACTTTGTTTCTAGTGTCGACGACATTCCTAGGCTGTGTTACGCCCACTTCCGGTTTTGATGCTAATATGCCAACATGATTGTAGTTTTTTTGTGCATTGCCTGTTTTGATGCTAGTTTTGTCTTTACTCTACTCATCAAGCCGGATCTGAGTAACTTTGTTTCTAATCTCTAGGGTATTCCTAGGCTATGAGATGCTGACTTCTGGTTTTGATGCCAATATGCTAGCATGATTGTAGTTTTTTGTACATTGCCTGTTTTGATGCTAGTTTTGTCTTTACTCATCAGCTCTGATCTGAGGAACTTTGTTTCTAGTGTCGACGACATTCCTAGGGTGAGTTACGCCTACTTCCGGTTTTGTTGCTAATATGCTAACATGATTGTAGTTTTTTTGTGCATTGCCTGTTTTGATGCTAGTTTAATGTCTTTACTCATCAGCTTTGATCTGAGTAACTTTGTTTCTAGTGTCGACGACATTCCTAGGCTGTGTTACGCCCACTTCCGGTTTTGATGCTAATATGCCAACATGATTGTAATTTTTCTGTACATTGCCTGTTTTGATGCTAGTTTTGTCTTTACTCTACTCATCAAGCCGGATCTGAGTAACTTTGTTTCTAATCTCTAGGGTATTCCTAGGCTACGAGATGCCGACTTCTGGTTTTGATGCCAATATGCCAGCATGATTGTAGTTTTTTGTACATTGCCTGTTTTGATGCTAGTTTTGTCTTTACTCATCAACTCTGATCTAAGGATCTTTGTTTCTAGTGTCGATGACATTCCTAGGCTGTGAGATGCCGACTTCTGGTTTTGATGCTAATATGCTAGCATGATTGTAGTTTTTCTGTACATTGCCTGTTTTGATGCTAGTTTTGTCTTTACTGTACTCATCAGCTTTGATCTGAGTAACTTTGTTTCTAGTGTTGACGACATTCCTAGGCGGAGATACGCCCACTTCCGGTTATCTCACTGCTGATTTCCTGGAGCTGCTAGATTCCCTCAACCTACAACAACATGTTGATGTCCCCACACATTCCAGAGTTCACACACTTGACTTGGTCATTTCAAACTTCGCCCCCATCAGTAATCTACAGGTATATGATCTTGGCATCTCGGACCATAAAGTAGTGTCAATGGAGCTGCCCTTTCTCTCCCCCCCATATCAAACCAAAACGTCAGATCCATTTCAGAAATCTGAAGACCATCAATGCAGATGCCCTGGCCCTGGACCTTAAATTTCTCTCCTCTGAACCTGTCAGCAGTGCAACAGCAGAGGTGCAACATGCACATCAATTTCTTCAGACAAAAAGTTGATAATATCCGTTCATACCTCTCCATCACGAATATGTTGCCTCCTCCAACTGTCGACCTACTACCTGAGAAGGTCCAGCCACTTTGCTCCTTCTCTGCTACCACACGGGAAGAGGTGGAGAACGTCATCAGGAAAATGAAACCATCTACCAGTTCCCTGGACCCTTTCCCTTCAGCCCTGCTAAAGGTCAACATCTCTGCCGTCTCTCCATTCATCACCAGGATCATAAACCAATCCCTCCTGACTGGCCATATTCCTTCTACTTTAAAAACTGCTGTCATCAGACCTCTATTGAAAAAACCCACCATGGACTCTGAAGTTCTCTCTAACTATGGGCCCATCTCCAATCTGCCATGCCTCTCTAAAGTTCTGGAAAAAAACAGTTGCAGCACAACTTCATGATCACCTCAAACTGAATAACCTGTTTGAAAAATTTCAGTCCGGTTTCCGCCCTGGCCATAGCACAGAAACAGCCCTGGTCAGGGTCACCAATGATCTTCTGATGACGGCAGATACTGGTTCCCCTTCTATACTCATCCTCCTTGACCTGACAGCTGCTTTTGACACAATAGACCATAACATCCTCTTTCACCGCCTGCAATGCACCATGGGACTCTCAGGAACTGTTCATAACTGGTTCACGTCATACCTAACTGGCAGAACCGAACATGTCACCCTTGGCAGCGCAAAATCTCACATCCACAACGTCGCCTGCGGTGTCCCACAGGGCTCTGTGCTTGGCCTCACTTGACACCAAGTCAAGTGTGTGACCCCTGGAATGTGTGGGGACATCAACATGTTGTTGTAGGTTGAGGGAATCTAGCAGCTCCAGGAAATCAGCAGTGAGATAACCGGAAGTGGTCTTTACTCTACTCAACTCTGATCTGAGGATCTTTGTTTCTAGTGTCTACGACAATCCTAGGCTGTGAGATGCCGACTTCCTGTTTTGATGCTAATATGCTAGCATGATTGTAGTTTTTTGTACATTGCCGGTTTTGATGCTAGTTTTATGTCTTTACTCATCAACTCTGATCTGAGGAACTTTGTTTCTAGTGTCGACGACATTCCTAGGCTGTGAGATGCCGACTTCCTGTTTTGATGCTAATATGCTAGCATGATTGTAGTTTTTTGTACATTGCCTGTTTTGATGCTGGTTTAATGTCATTACTCTACTCATCTACTCTGATCTGAGGAACTTTGTTTCTAGTGTGGACGACATTCCTAGCGTGAGTTACGCCCACTTCCGGTTTTGTTGCTAATATGCTAACATGATTGTAGTTTTTTTTGTGCATTGCCTGTTTTGATGCTAGTTTAATGTCTTTACTCATCAACTCTGATCTGAGGAACTTTGTTTCTAGTGTCGACGACATTCCTAGGCTGTGTTACGCCCACTTCCTGTTTTGATGCTAACATGATTGTAGTTTTTTCTGTACATTGCCTGTTTTGATGCTAGTTTAATGTCTTTACTCATCAGCTCTGATCTGAGGAACTTTGTTTCTGGTGTCGACGACATTCCTAGGCTGTGAGATGCCGACTTCTGGTTTTGATGCTAATATGCTAGCATGATTGTAGTTTTTTGTACATTGCCTGTTTTGATGCTAGTTTAATGTCTTTACTCTACTCATCTACTCTGATCTGAGGAACTTTGTTTCTAGTGTGGACGACATTCCTAGTGTGAGTTACGCCCACTTCCGGTTCTGTTGCTAATATGCTAACATGATTGTAGTTTTTTTGTGCATTGCCTGTTTTGATGCTAGTTTAATGTCTTTACTCATCAACTCTGATCTGAGGAACTTTGTTTCTGGTGTCGACGACATTCCTAGGGTGAGTTACGCCCACTTCCGGTTTTGTTGCTAATATGCTAACATGATTGTAGTTTTTTTGTGCATTGCCTGTTTTGATGCTAGTTTTGTCTTTACTCTACTCATCAACTCTGATCTGAGGAACTTTGTTTCTAGTGTTGACGACATTCCTAGGCGGAGATACGCCCACTTCCGGTTTTGTTGCTAATATGATTGTAGTTTTTTTGTGCATTGCCTGTTTTGATGCTAGTTTTGTCTTTACTCTACTCATCAAGCCGGATCTGAGTAACTTTGTTTCTAATCTCTAGGGTATTCCTAGGCTATGAGATGCCGACTTCTGGTTTTGATGCCAATATGCCAGCATGATTGTAGTTTTTTGTACATTGCCTGTTTTGATGCTAGTTTTGTCTTTACTCTACTCATCAACTCTGATCTAAGGATCTTTGTTTCTAGTGTCGATGACATTCCTAGGCTGTGAGATGCCGACTTCTGGTTTTGATGCTAATATGCTAGCATGATTGTAGTTTTTTTCTGTACATTGCCTGTTTTGATGCTAGTTTAATGTCTTTACTCATCAGCTCTGATCTGAGGAACTTTGTTTCTGGTGTCGACGACATTCCTAGGGTGAGTTACGCCCACTTCCGGTTTTGTTGCTAATATGCTAACATGATTGTAGTTTTTTTGTGCATTGCCTGTTTTGATGCGAGTTTAATGTCTTTACTCATCAGCTTTGATCTGAGTAACTTTGTTTCTAGTGTCGACGACATTCCTAGGCTGTGTTACGCCCACTTCCGGTTATCTCACTGCTGATTACCTGGAGCTGCTAGATTCCCTCAACCTACAACAACATGTTGATGTCCCCACACATTCCAGAGTTCACACACTTGACTTGGTCATTTCAAACTTCGCCCCCATCAGTAATCTACAGGTATATGATCTTGGCGTCTCGGACCATAAAGTAGTGTCAATGGAGCTGCCCTTTCTCTCCCCCCCATATCAAACCAAAACGTCAGATCCATTTCAGAAATCTGAAGACCATCAATGCAGATGCCCTGGCCCTGGACCTTAAATTTCTCTCCTCCTCCAACTGTCGACCTACTACCTGAGAAGGTCCAGCCACTTTTGCTCCTTCTCTGCTACCACACGGGAAGAGGTGGAGAACGTCATCAGGAAAATGAAACCATCTACCAGTTCCCTGGACCCTTTCCCTTCAGCCCTGCTAAAGGTCAACATCTCTGCCGTCTCTCCACTCATCACCAGGATCATAAACCAATCCCTCCTGACTGGCCATATTCCTTCTACTTTAAAAACTGCTGTCATCAGACCTCTATTGAAAAAACCCACCATGGACTCTGAAGTTCTCTCTAACTATGGGCCCATCTCCAATCTGCCATGCCTCTCTAAAGTTCTGGAAAAAAACAGTTGCAGCACAACTTCATGATCACCTCAAACTGAATAACCTGTTTGAAAAATTTCAGTCCGGTTTCCGCCCTGGCCATAGCACAGAAACAGCCCTGGTCAGGGTCACCAATGATCTTCTGATGACGGCAGATACTGGTTCCCCTTCTATACTCATCCTCCTTGACCTGACAGCTGCTTTTGACACAATAGACCATAACATCCTCTTTCACCGCCTGCAATGCACCATGGGACTCTCAGGAACTGTTCATAACTGGTTCACGTCATACCTAACTGGCAGAACCGAACATGTCACCCTTGGCAGCGCAAAATCTCACATCCACAACGTCGCCTGCGGTGTCCCACAGGGCTCTGTGCTTGGCCTCACTTGACACCAAGTCAAGTGTGTGACCCCTGGAATGTGTGGGGACATCAACATGTTGTTGTAGGTTGAGGGAATCTAGCAGCTCCAGGAAATCAGCAGTGAGATAACCGGAAGTGGTCTTTACTCTACTCAACTCTGATCTGAGGATCTTTGTTTCTAGTGTCTACGACAATCCTAGGCTGTGAGATGCCGACTTCCTGTTTTGATGCTAATATGCTAGCATGATTGTAGTTTTTTGTACATTGCCGGTTTTGATGCTAGTTTTATGTCTTTACTCATCAACTCTGATCTGAGGAACTTTGTTTCTAGTGTCGACGACATTCCTAGGCTGTGAGATGCCGACTTCCTGTTTTGATGCTAATATGCTAGCATGATTGTAGTTTTTTGTACATTGCCTGTTTTGATGCTGGTTTAATGTCATTACTCTACTCATCTACTCTGATCTGAGGAACTTTGTTTCTAGTGTGGACGACATTCCTAGCGTGAGTTACGCCCACTTCCGGTTTTGTTGCTAATATGCTAACATGATTGTAGTTTTTTTTGTGCATTGCCTGTTTTGATGCTAGTTTAATGTCTTTACTCATCAACTCTGATCTGAGGAACTTTGTTTCTGGTGTCGACGACATTCCTAGTGTGAGTTACGCCCACTTCCGGTTTTGTTGCTAATATGCTAACATGATTGTAGTTTTTTGTGCATTGCCTGTTTTGATGCTAGTTTAATGTCTTTACTCATCAACTCTGATCTGAGGAACTTTGTTTCTGGTGTCGACGACATTCCTAGGCTGTGAGATGCCGACTTCTGGTTTTGATGCTAATATGCTAGCATGATTGTAGTTTTTTGTACATTGCCTGTTTTGATGCTAGTTTAATGTCTTTACTCTACTCATCTACTCTGATCTGAGGAACTTTGTTTCTAGTGTGGACGACATTCCTAGGGTGAGTTACGCCCACTTCCGGTTTTGTTGCTAATATGCTAACATGATTGTAGTTTTTTTGTGCATTGCCTGTTTTGATGCTAGTTTTGTCTTTACTCTACTCATCAAGCCGGATCTGAGTAACTTTGTTTCTAATCTCTAGGGTATTCCTAGGCTATGAGATGCTGACTTCTGGTTTTGATGCCAATATGCTAGCATGATTGTAGTTTTTTGTACATTGCCTGTTTTGATGCTAGTTTTCTCTTTACTCATCAGCTCTGATCTGAGGAACTTTTCTGGTGTCGACGACATTCCTAGGGTGAGTTACGCCCACTTCCGGTTTTGTTGCTAATATGCTAACATGATTGTGGTTTTTTTGTGCATTGCCTGTTTTGATGCTAGTTTTGTCTTTACTCTACTCAACTCTGATCTGAGGATCTTTGTTTCTAGTGTCTACGACAATCCTAGGCTGTGAGATGCCGACTTCCTGTTTTGATGCTAATATGCTAGCATGATTGTAGTTTTTTGTACATTGCCGGTTTTGATGCTAGTTTTATGTCTTTACTCATCAACTCTGATCTGAGGAACTTTGTTTCTAGTGTCGACGACATTCCTAGGCTGTGAGATGCCGACTTCCTGTTTTGATGCTAATATGCTAGCATGATTGTAGTTTTTTGTACATTGCCTGTTTTGATGCTGGTTTAATGTCATTACTCTACTCATCTACTCTGATCTGAGGAACTTTGTTTCTAGTGTGGACGACATTCCTAGTGTGAGTTACGCCCACTTCCTGTTTTGATGCTAATATGCTAGCATGATTGTAGTTTTTTGTACATTGCCTGTTTTGATGCTGGTTTAATGTCATTACTCTACTCATCTACTCTGATCTGAGGAACTTTGTTTCTAGTGTGGACGACATTCCTAGTGTGAGTTACGCCCACTTCCGGTTTTGTTGCTAATATGCTAACATGATTGTAGTTTTTTTGTGCATTGCCTGTTTTGATGCTAGTTTAATGTCTTTACTCATCAACTCTGATCTGAGGAACTTTGTTTCTGGTGTCGACGACATTCCTAGGGTGAGTTACGCCCACTTCCGGTTTTGTTGCTAATATGCTAACATGATTGTAGTTTTTTTGTGCATTGCCTGTTTTGATGCTAGTTTTGTCTTTACTCTACTCATCAAGCCGGATCTGAGTAACTTTGTTTCTAATCTCTAGGGTATTCCTAGGCTATGAGATGCTGACTTCTGGTTTTGATGCCAATATGCTAACATGATTGTAGTTTTTTTGTGCATTGCCTGTTTTGATGCTAGTTTTGTCTTTACTCTACTCATCAAGCCGGATCTGAGTAACTTTGTTTCTAATCTCTAGGGTATTCCTAGGCTATGAGATGCTGACTTCTGGTTTTGATGCCAATATGCTAACATGATTGTAGTTTTTTTGTGCATTGCCTGTTTTGATGCTAGTTTAATGTCTTTACTCATCAGCTCTGATCTAAGGATCTTTGTTTCTAGTGTCGATGACATTCCTAGGCTGTGAGATGCCGACTTCTGGTTTTGATGCTAATATGCTAGCATGATTGTAGTTTTTTGTACATTGCCTGTTTTGATGCGAGTTTAATGTCTTTACTCATCAGCTTTGATCTGAGTAACTTTGTTTCTAGTGTCGATGACATTCCTAGGCTGTGTTACGCCCACTTCCGGTTTTGATGCTAATATGCCAACATGATTGTAATTTTTTTGTGCATTGCCTGTTTTGATGCTAGTTTTGTCTTTACTCTACTCATCAAGCCGGATCTGAGTAACTTTGTTTCTAGTGTGGACGACATTCCTAGCGTGAGTTACGCCCACTTCCGGTTTTGTTGCTAATATGCTAACATGATTGTAGTTTTTTTTGTGCATTGCCTGTTTTGATGCTAGTTTAATGTCTTTACTCATCAACTCTGATCTGAGGAACTTTGTTTCTAGTGTCGACGACATTCCTAGTGTGAGTTACGCCCACTTCCGGTTTTGTTGCTAATATGCTAACATGATTGTAGTTTTTTTGTGCATTGCCTGTTTTGATGCTAGTTTAATGTCTTTACTCATCAACTCTGATCTGAGGAACTTTGTTTCTAGTGTCGACGACATTCCTAGGCTGTGTTACGCCCACTTCCTGTTTTGATGCTAACATGATTGTAGTTTTTTCTGTACATTGCCTGTTTTGATGCTAGTTTAATGTCTTTACTCATCAGCTCTGATCTGAGGAACTTTGTTTCTGGTGTCGACGACATTCCTAGGCTGTGAGATGCCGACTTCTGGTTTTGATGCTAATATGCTAGCATGATTGTAGTTTTTTGTACATTGCCTGTTTTGATGCTGGTTTAATGTCATTACTCTACTCATCTACTCTGATCTGAGGAACTTTGTTTCTAGTGTTGACGACATTCCTAGGCGGAGATACGCCCACTTCCGGTTTTGTTGCTAATATGATTGTAGTTTTTTTGTGCATTGCCTGTTTTGATGCTAGTTTTGTCTTTACTCTACTCATCAAGCCGGATCTGAGTAACTTTGTTTCTAATCTCTAGGGTATTCCTAGGCTATGAGATGCTGACTTCTGGTTTTGATGCCAATATGCTAGCATGATTGTAGTTTTTTGTACATTGCCTGTTTTGATGCTAGTTTTCTCTTTACTCATCAGCTCTGATCTGAGGAACTTTTCTGGTGTCGACGACATTCCTAGGGTGAGTTACGCCCACTTCCGGTTTTGTTGCTAATATGCTAACATGATTGTGGTTTTTTTGTGCATTGCCTGTTTTGATGCTAGTTTTGTCTTTACTCTACTCAACTCTGATCTGAGGATCTTTGTTTCTAGTGTCTACGACAATCCTAGGCTGTGAGATGCCGACTTCCTGTTTTGATGCTAATATGCTAGCATGATTGTAGTTTTTTGTACATTGCCGGTTTTGATGCTAGTTTTATGTCTTTACTCATCAACTCTGATCTGAGGAACTTTGTTTCTAGTGTCGACGACATTCCTAGGCTGTGAGATGCCGACTTCCTGTTTTGATGCTAATATGCTAGCATGATTGTAGTTTTTTGTACATTGCCTGTTTTGATGCTGGTTTAATGTCATTACTCTACTCATCTACTCTGATCTGAGGAACTTTGTTTCTAGTGTGGACGACATTCCTAGCGTGAGTTACGCCCACTTCCGGTTTTGTTGCTAATATGCTAACATGATTGTAGTTTTTTTTGTGCATTGCCTGTTTTGATGCTAGTTTAATGTCTTTACTCATCAACTCTGATCTGAGGAACTTTGTTTCTAGTGTCGACGACATTCCTAGTGTGAGTTACGCCCACTTCCGGTTTTGTTGCTAATATGCTAACATGATTGTAGTTTTTTTGTGCATTGCCTGTTTTGATGCTAGTTTAATGTCTTTACTCATCAACTCTGATCTGAGGAACTTTGTTTCTAGTGTTGACGACATTCCTAGGCGGAGATACGCCCACTTCCGGTTTTGTTGCTAATATGATTGTAGTTTTTTTGTGCATTGCCTGTTTTGATGCTAGTTTTGTCTTTACTCTACTCATCAAGCCGGATCTGAGTAACTTTGTTTCTAATCTCTAGGGTATTCCTAGGCTATGAGATGCTGACTTCTGGTTTTGATGCCAATATGCTAACATGATTGTAGTTTTTTTGTGCATTGCCTGTTTTGATGCTAGTTTAATGTCTTTACTCATCAGCTTTGATCTGAGTAACTTTGTTTCTAGTGTCGACGACATTCCTAGGCTGTGTTACGCCCACTTCCGGTTTTGATGCTAATATGCCAACATGATTGTAGTTTTTTTGTGCATTGCCTGTTTTGATGCTAGTTTTGTCTTTACTCTACTCATCAAGCCGGATCTGAGTAACTTTGTTTCTAATCTCTAGGGTATTCCTAGGCTATGAGATGCTGACTTCTGGTTTTGATGCCAATATGCTAGCATGATTGTAGTTTTTTGTACATTGCCTGTTTTGATGCTAGTTTTGTCTTTACTCATCAGCTCTGATCTGAGGAACTTTGTTTCTAGTGTCGACGACATTCCTAGGGTGAGTTACGCCTACTTCCGGTTTTGTTGCTAATATGCTAACATGATTGTAGTTTTTTTGTGCATTGCCTGTTTTGATGCTAGTTTAATGTCTTTACTCATCAGCTTTGATCTGAGTAACTTTGTTTCTAGTGTCGACGACATTCCTAGGCTGTGTTACGCCCACTTCCGGTTTTGATGCTAATATGCCAACATGATTGTAATTTTTCTGTACATTGCCTGTTTTGATGCTAGTTTTGTCTTTACTCTACTCATCAAGCCGGATCTGAGTAACTTTGTTTCTAATCTCTAGGGTATTCCTAGGCTACGAGATGCCGACTTCTGGTTTTGATGCCAATATGCCAGCATGATTGTAGTTTTTTGTACATTGCCTGTTTTGATGCTAGTTTTGTCTTTACTCATCAACTCTGATCTAAGGATCTTTGTTTCTAGTGTCGATGACATTCCTAGGCTGTGAGATGCCGACTTCTGGTTTTGATGCTAATATGCTAGCATGATTGTAGTTTTTCTGTACATTGCCTGTTTTGATGCTAGTTTTGTCTTTACTGTACTCATCAGCTTTGATCTGAGTAACTTTGTTTCTAGTGTCGACGACATTCCTAGGCTGTGTTACGCCCACTTCCGGTTTTGATGCTAATATGCCAACATGATTGTAATTTTTTTGTGCATTGCCTGTTTTGATGCTAGTTTTGTCTTTACTCTACTCATCAGCTCTGATCTGAGGAACTTTGTTTCTAGTGTTGACGACATTCCTAGGCGGAGATACGCCCACTTCCGGTTATCTCACTGCTGATTTCCTGGAGCTGCTAGATTCCCTCAACCTACAACAACATGTTGATGTCCCCACACATTCCAGAGTTCACACACTTGACTTGGTCATTTCAAACTTCGCCCCCATCAGTAATCTACAGGTATATGATCTTGGCATCTCGGACCATAAAGTAGTGTCAATGGAGCTGCCCTTTCTCTCCCCCCCATATCAAACCAAAACGTCAGATCCATTTCAGAAATCTGAAGACCATCAATGCAGATGCCCTGGCCCTGGACCTTAAATTTCTCTCCTCCTCCAACTGTCGACCTACTACCTGAGAAGGTCCAGCCACTTTTGCTCCTTCTCTGCTACCACACGGGAAGAGGTGGAGAACGTCATCAGGAAAATGAAACCATCTACCAGTTCCCTGGACCCTTTCCCTTCAGCCCTGCTAAAGGTCAACATCTCTGCCGTCTCTCCACTCATCACCAGGATCATAAACCAATCCCTCCTGACTGGCCATATTCCTTCTACTTTAAAAACTGCTGTCATCAGACCTCTATTGAAAAAACCCACCATGGACTCTGAAGTTCTCTCTAACTATGGGCCCATCTCCAATCTGCCATGCCTCTCTAAAGTTCTGGAAAAAAACAGTTGCAGCACAACTTCATGATCACCTCAAACTGAATAACCTGTTTGAAAAATTTCAGTCCGGTTTCCGCCCTGGCCATAGCACAGAAACAGCCCTGGTCAGGGTCACCAATGATCTTCTGATGACGGCAGATACTGGTTCCCCTTCTATACTCATCCTCCTTGACCTGACAGCTGCTTTTGACACAATAGACCATAACATCCTCTTTCACCGCCTGCAATGCACCATGGGACTCTCAGGAACTGTTCATAACTGGTTCACGTCATACCTAACTGGCAGAACCGAACATGTCACCCTTGGCAGCGCAAAATCTCACATCCACAACGTCGCCTGCGGTGTCCCACAGGGCTCTGTGCTTGGCCTCACTTGACACCAAGTCAAGTGTGTGACCCCTGGAATGTGTGGGGACATCAACATGTTGTTGTAGGTTGAGGGAATCTAGCAGCTCCAGGAAATCAGCAGTGAGATAACCGGAAGTGGTCTTTACTCTACTCAACTCTGATCTGAGGATCTTTGTTTCTAGTGTCTACGACAATCCTAGGCTGTTACGCCCAGACTTCCGGTTTTGATGTTAACATGATTATCTGCTGTATTATCCCCCCATTAAACTAAAAAACCTTGCAGTGCCAATTCATGTATCTGCATTTAAAAAAAATAAAATAAATTTGTATCCTGGTGCAGGGATGCCTTCCTTGGTCCAAAGAGGTGAGTGCTCAAATGATGTTAGTGGTATGATAGAAATGTTAATATCAGCACACATATTAGTGTGTTCCTCAATATAATAGTAAGTGTCCCCGTGGTTTGCATACATAAATGCTACACAACAGTTATCCCCCCTACAAACTGAATCCATTTCTAATGTTGCCAGCGGGTTCCTGAGGCCACCCCCCGCCAAGTGTGCCCCACGTACCTCATATTAAACCCTTGAGGTGTCCAGGTCTGTAGTCGCTGGATCCACCTGTATTCCATTCTGACCCTTTGTGCGTGACCATGTACTATTTGCTAGTAAGCCTGAAATTACTACATTGTTTAGGCCATGTTATTGGAAGTGTTGTGCTACCATAATGAGCTTGGTATTCTGGGAAAATGTGTACAAGTGTTGTTTAAGACTAATGGTTTACTAATTTGTTGCCCGTCTCTCCCACATACTTTTCCTGACAATGGTTACATTGGATCAGATAAATCACATTACAGGTAGTGAGGGAGATGTTTTCCTGAATAACAAATGTGAGATCCCACTGCCGTTAATTGGTTTAAAATAAGGGCATACCTGTGCTAAGGTATTGTCTTTAAAAGTATTGAATTTGGAATGCACTAAAATATCCTTAAGATTTTTGTTTTACCGATAGGCGGAGATGAACCTGAATTTTGCAACTGTTGTGTCCTCTGAAAGTAATTTTTAAGCTTATTTAATGTTACAGCTTTCGAGGAGTAGGTAGTGATAAATATAATTATTGTACATTGCTCTGTTATAGACTGGGTTGGTATATAGATGTCCCTTAATGTTTTGGCTTTGATTTTGTCATGAGATGTAATAATTAGTTTCTTCCAATTGCCTTAGTGCTTCTAATTTGTACTGCTGTGTATCCAAGATAAAGCCTCAGGGATCGTTATCTGCCGGTTTAATGATTATATCTTTATTCTTATGTAATGTTTTTATGGCCCTCTGCTGCATTGTAATATTGGGTTTTTGTGTGTAATGGTGTGTGAGTGATTAAACTCATACAATGATTGATTAAATTAAATATTGGTAGAAACCTGCTGTATCTTGGGCTCCCATGTAGAAGGTGCTGTAAATGGGGTTTTACTGTAGTGCTGTTTGAAAATATTAGATTATAGTTTCCTACTGTACTTGTATGGTATTAATCTAGTATAAATGACTGTTCCCCCTAGTGGTAAGCCCTGGGAAGTAAGCATATGGCAGGCAATGGGTTTTAAAGGTAAGTTCATATCTCCTGTTTTTTGTTTCAGAATGTTTTCTTGCAGGTCAGCTTGAGCGGCCCAACCTGGAGCTTGGTGTTAATGGTTCAACTGAATAAAATATCATGCCCCCTGGTGGTTGTTGTTAATTATTGCCTTTGGGAGGGGGGTTTCAGGTACATTTACCAAGGGGGATGCCAAAAAGGTAAGTAAAAAACGGTAAGTAAAAGGGTTAGAGTGCTTTAGGGTTAGAGTGCTTTAGGGTTAGAGTGCTTTAGGGTTAGAGTGCTTTAGGGTTAGAGTGCTTTAGGGTTAGAGTGCTTTAGGGTTAGAGTGCTTTAGGGTTAGAGTGCTTTAGGGTTAGAGTGCTTTAGGGTTAGAGTGCTTTAGGGTTAGAGTGCTTTAGGGTTAGAGTGCTTTAGGGTTAGAGTGCTTTAGGGTTAGAGTGCTTTAGGGTTAGAGTGCTTTAGGGTTAGAGTGCTTTAGGGTTAGAGTGCTTTAGGGTTAGAGTGCTTTAGGGTTAGAGTGCTTTAGGGTTAGAGTGCTTTAGGGTTAGAGTGCTTTAGGGTTAGAGTGCTTTAGGGTTAGAGTGCTTTAGGGTTAGAGTGCTTTAGGGTTAGAGTGCTTTAGGGTTAGAGTGCTTTAGGGTTAGAGTGCTTTAGGGTTAGAGTGCTTTAGGGTTAGAGTGCTTTAGGGTTAGAGTGCTTTAGGGTTAGAGTGCTTTAGGGTTAGAGTGCTTTAGGGTTAGAGTGCTTTAGGGTTAGAGTGCTTTAGGGTTAGAGTGCTTTAGGGTTAGAGTGCTTTAGGGTTAGAGTGCTTTAGGGTTAGAGTGCTTTAGGGTTAGAGTGCTTTAGGGTTAGAGTGCTTTAGGGTTAGAGTGCTTTAGGGTTAGAGTGCTTTAGGGTTAGAGTGCTTTAGGGTTAGAGTGCTTTAGGGTTAGAGTGCTTTAGGGTTAGAGTGCTTTAGGGTTAGAGTGCTTTAGGGTTAGAGTGCTTTAGGGTTAGAGTGCTTTAGGGTTAGAGTGCTTTAGGGTTAGAGTGCTTTAGGGTTAGAGTGCTTTAGGGTTAGAGTGCTTTAGGGTTAGAGTGCTTTAGGGTTAGAGTGCTTTAGGGTTAGAGTGCTTTAGGGTTAGAGTGCTTTAGGGTTAGAGTGCTTTAGGGTTAGAGTGCTTTAGGGTTAGAGTGCTTTAGGGTTAGAGTGCTTTAGGGTTAGAGTGCTTTAGGGTTAGAGTGCTTTAGGGTTAGAGTGCTTTAGGGTTAGAGTGCTTTAGGGTTAGAGTGCTTTAGGGTTAGAGTGCTTTAGGGTTAGAGTGCTTTAGGGTTAGAGTGCTTTAGGGTTAGAGTGCTTTAGGGTTAGAGTGCTTTAGGGTTAGAGTGCTTTAGGGTTAGAGTGCTTTAGGGTTAGAGTGCTTTAGGGTTAGAGTGCTTTAGGGTTAGAGTGCTTTAGGGTTAGAGTGCTTTAGGGTTAGAGTGCTTTAGGGTTAGAGTGCTTTAGGGTTAGAGTGCTTTAGGGTTAGAGTGCTTTAGGGTTAGAGTGCTTTAGGGTTAGAGTGCTTTAGGGTTAGAGTGCTTTAGGGTTAGAGTGCTTTAGGGTTAGAGTGCTTTAGGGTTAGAGTGCTTTAGGGTTAGAGTGCTTTAGGGTTAGAGTGCTTTAGGGTTAGAGTGCTTTAGGGTTAGAGTGCTTTAGGGTTAGAGTGCTTTAGGGTTAGAGTGCTTTAGGGTTAGAGTGCTTTAGGGTTAGAGTGCTTTAGGGTTAGAGTGCTTTAGGGTTAGAGTGCTTTAGGGTTAGAGTGCTTTAGGGTTAGAGTGCTTTAGGGTTAGAGTGCTTTAGGGTTAGAGTGCTTTAGGGTTAGAGTGCTTTAGGGTTAGAGTGCTTTAGGGTTAGAGTGCTTTAGGGTTAGAGTGCTTTAGGGTTAGAGTGCTTTAGGGTTAGAGTGCTTTAGGGTTAGAGTGCTTTAGGGTTAGAGTGCTTTAGGGTTAGAGTGCTTTAGGGTTAGAGTGCTTTAGGGTTAGAGTGCTTTAGGGTTAGAGTGCTTTAGGGTTAGAGTGCTTTAGGGTTAGAGTGCTTTAGGGTTAGAGTGCTTTAGGGTTAGAGTGCTTTAGGGTTAGAGTGCTTTAGGGTTAGAGTGCTTTAGGGTTAGAGTGCTTTAGGGTTAGAGTGCTTTAGGGTTAGAGTGCTTTAGGGTTAGAGTGCTTTAGGGTTAGAGTGCTTTAGGGTTAGAGTGCTTTAGGGTTAGAGTGCTTTAGGGTTAGAGTGCTTTAGGGTTAGAGTGCTTTAGGGTTAGAGTGCTTTAGGGTTAGAGTGCTTTAGGGTTAGAGTGCTTTAGGGTTAGAGTGCTTTAGGGTTAGAGTGCTTTAGGGTTAGAGTGCTTTAGGGTTAGAGTGCTTTAGGGTTAGAGTGCTTTAGGGTTAGAGTGCTTTAGGGTTAGGGTTAGGGTTAGGGTTAGGGTTAGGGTTAGGGTTAGGGTTAGGGGTTAGGGTTAGGGTTAGGGTTAGGGTTAGGGTTAGGGTTAGGGAACATAAGAGTTTAAAAAAAGACACTTGGTGTGTTTTAGGTGCACTGGCAGCACTATTCCTGGTCTTTCTGAACTTCAATTTTTTCCGGGGAGGATGACTCTCTACTGGGGATTACGGTGGTGAGAGTAATAAAAGAAAGAAATAAATTGTACCGGTGCCGGCGGCCACGGCGGTGATGGCGATAGCGGCGACCTAAATGATTGTTCCCCCTGGTGGTGGGGCCTGGGAAATAAGTAATTGGCAGGCAATGGTCCAGAAGTAAGTGCATATACCCTATTTATACTTGTTTTTAGTTTTTTATTTTAGATTATTAATCCTTTTCTTTACAGGTCCGCTCAGAAGGAGCCCAACCTGGAGTCTGGTGATGATGGTTCAACTGGTAAAATATCCCATCCCCCAGTGGTCAGTGTCAATTATTGCAAATGGGGGAGATTTTTTTATACATATTAGGATCCCCCCTAAAAAGGTCAGTATAAAAGGTAAGTGTAAAAGGTAAGTATAAATTTAAAACGAGGAGTCTATCTAGGATTGGTGTTCAGGTAGGTGTTAGGGCTAGAGAGAGGCAAGAGGTCTTGGGGTTAGGGAGGGGGAGGGGGTCGTGAGGTTAGGGAAGGGTAGGGGATCTTGGAATTAGGGAAGGGCAGGGGGTCTTAGGGTTAGGGAAGGGCAGGGGGTCTTAGGGTTAGGGAAGGGCAGGGGGTCTTAGGGTTAGGGAAGGGCAGGGGGTCTTGGGGTTAGGGTTAGGGAAGGGAGGGGGTGTAGGGGTTGGGGTTAGGGTTAGGAGGGGGTCTAGGGGTTGGGGAAGGGGCAGGGGGTCTTGGGGTTAGGGTTAGGGAAAGGAGGGGGCCTTGGGGTTGGGGTTAGAGAAAGGAAGGGGTCTTGGGGTTAGGGTTAGGGAAAGGAAGGGGTCATGGGGTTAGGGTTGGGGAAAGGAGGGGGTCTTAGGGTTAGGGTTAGGGAAAGGAAGGGGTCTAGGGGTTAGGGAAGGGCAGGGGGTCTTAGGGTTAGGGTTAGGGAAAGGAGGGGATCTTGGGGTTAGGGTTAGGGAAAGGAAGGGGTCTTGGGGTTAGGGTTAGGGAAAGGAAAGGGTCATGGGGTTAGGGTTAGGGAAAGGAGGGGGTCTTAGGGTTAGGGAAAATGGGGGATCTTAAGGTTGGGGTTAGGATGAAGGTTTAGGCCAAGGTGTAGTGTGAAAGGTCCCGTCCAAGGTTTGGAACAGGGGTAGAGGCTCCCACTATACCAGTGAGGCTTTTAAATAGGAGTCAAGAACTTCAAACTTCTGCCATTTGGTAGTTTACATTTTATTCTGGTCCTGACTTGCCTTTCCTCCTTCTGCTGTAGGTTGTGTGCGTCCAAAGGAGACAAGGAAGAGGGAACAGCATGCCCCATGCACTGCCTCCCTCCCAGTTAAGCCTTTAATTGAAACATCATACCTCCTAGATTCCTATCCTCCTCTTTCTAAAGAGTTAATTAAAAATAATAATAAATATATATAATTAAATAGTTGGATAAAATAGATCCTTAAAAAATAGGACAATAAATAATCCAATAATACTAAGACTAATATAATGATTAACTTTAATTTAAGACCAAACTGCCCTGGAGAGTGAGTATTAAAATCAGTATGAACCACCATCCCTTTTAAAAGAAGTGCTTAACAAAAAACAGGAAGTGCTTATTACCGATCAATTAGTGGATATTAGTATTATTAATTAAACACACATATTTATATATATATATATATATATATCACACATCGAGCCATATGTTAATATAATTAGTATTTTAATCCATTGGCTGTCCATCCTACCTAATCCCAGGGGACCTCTAATCCATGCCTACCCACCACCCCTCCATCTCTTCATGCCAGGACTCAAATATTCTACTTGCTGTGTCCTTGGTCCACTGGGTTGGGTTTCTAGGGTCTACTTTAAAATCTATATCCCGTATTTTCGTTAATGCCGCCGCCGCATAGTCTGCAATGTGGTCATTAATGTCCTCTATCGTATACCGTTGTTGCGTAGGTAGTAAGTCAGAGTAATGAATAATGGGTGTATAAATAGTGGCCTTGGGAAAAATCCGTCCGGCTGTCCTCCAGAGATCTTGTAACTGTTTAATTGCGGTTTTTTTTGGATGCTGATCCCGATTATCAATCCCCACTGCTAGTACTACTGACTGTACTAGTGGCTGTGGAGATAATTTTTGTAAAATCTGGGAAATATGTCTAAAAGTAGCACCCGGAAAACTATCAACCTGAACCGTGGGTTTTGATATTTGGGAAATTTGACCCAAGTTGCCATCCCCAATGAATACCGTCGGCTTGTGGACCGTCAGAGACCACTCTGTACTTTTTTTGTTTGTACTTTGATGCCTTTGTGGTCTTCTACTATTAGGCTTCATTAGGTCCACAAAATCCTCCTGTGAGGTGGCACAGTCTACTAGTTCCCTGTTGGGAGTTTGTGATTTATTGGCTATGGTCCGTGCTGCTGCTAATATGGGGGAAGATTCAGAATGGGCTGTGGGTGGGAGATGTATCCCTTTTCCCTGGCCCTTCATCATTTTGTTTCCCTTAGCAGCAGCTCTACCCTCCCGGTTGTTAAATTCGGGGGTAGGGGGACCTGTGGAAGCAAATTGAGACAGACTATCACTATCGTTCAGGTTGAGCGTTTCATTAGATCCCTTATCACTCAGGCTGCATATAGCGTGATGCACCTGCGCTGTCGTTGTGATTTGTTTAGGGCCCTGAATCGCCCTATTATAAGGGATCCCACCCTGTGGTGTTTCTGGGAGTTGTAGTTCCCCTTCCCGAGCCACACGCAAATTGAGTTTATCAATCTCGGGAGGACTGATCCGTAAAGGTAAGTCATCATGGATGGTCCTATTACTCCCCTTGGCCTGTTCCTGTACCTTAGCCTGAATGATACCTATGGTTTTATCCAAGGCTTCCTGTTTAAGTTTATTTTGGTACCTCCTTTTGGCCCATTTATTGGCCACTTCCCATTCTCTTTGTTTAAATTGGTTTATTGTGGCTAAGAGTAATTGTCTAACTTGCATATAATGCTCTTGCAATATATGCATATTGGCCTCCATCCATGAGTAGGTGTTTGCCCTTATTTTTTCTGCTGTGCTGTTTGTAGGAGCAGCTGGTTTAATAAACTGTGTGAGCTTGATAACCTGTTTTGTCATCCCTGTTGGGAGCACATTGGTTACTAGTGCACCCTCCACCGTCATCAGGTGGTGTGAGATTTGTATTAGTTTGAAGTATGTTTTGGTAGTTGGTTTGTCCAGGCCTAATGGTATTCCCTGAGTGGTGGTATCCCTGCCCCTAAGATCTGCTATCCCAGTGCAGCCATTCCCCATTAAAGTCATTATTTCAAACTAATCTGTTAGAACCACGCAATAAAATTGCTATCCCACCTTCAATCCACCGTCGACTCGGTCCAGATGAATGTCTCTTGGGACGTCCTGCTCTCCTCAGAAGAGAAATGCTGGAAGGCCTTGGTTCCGGCCTAGGCCCGTCGTTAGGCCTTCTCCTGGAGCTTGGTGGTTCCTTGTTGCCTTTAGGTAAAAGCAAGACCCTTCCGGATCCTCAGGTGAGTTCTAACTCAGTCCAAGTCGTGCAGACAATCCTTTAATAATCCATCGAGTCCTTAGGTGTTGACGTGGTTTGTATTTTTCGTGGTCCCTTGGCTGTGTTTGCCAGGCTTCCCCAGATTAGTTTGAAATGGTTTGTTTTTTAACTTTAAAATGGAAACTTTATTATAGAAAAATAAAAAAAGGCTACACTGGTCATCAATAGCTTTATAAATCTTAGTTAAAAAGTCCTAACGTTTCGCATCCTGGATGCTTCATCAGAGGACTGGCATAACTGGCAGTGGAAACCAACCCCTTAAATACCATGCAGCTGAGGCTGTTCTGATGCAAGTGTCATGTGATCCACATTGTGACCAATAGTGGTCTCTTGTTTCCTACCCATATATTCCCCCGCCCCCTCCCCTGGTCATCCTTTTCCCTTTACTCTTATGCTTATATATGGTTCTGATTAAACCAGACTAGTGGCTCTGGCAAGGTTAGGTTAGGGAACATAAGAGTTTAAAAAAAGACACTTGGTGTGTTTTAGGTGCACTGGCAGCACTATTCCTGGTCTTTCTGAACTTCAATTTTTTCCGGGGAGGATGACTCTCTACTGGGGATTACGGTGGTGAGAGTAATAAAAGAAAGAAATAAATTGTACCGGTGCCGGCGGCCACGGCGGTGATGGCGATAGCGGCGACCTAAATGATTGTTCCCCCTGGTGGTGGGGCCTGGGAAATAAGTAATTGGCAGGCAATGGTCCAGAAGTAAGTGCATATACCCTATTTATACTTGTTTTTAGTTTTTTATTTTAGATTATTAATCCTTTTCTTTACAGGTCCGCTCAGAAGGAGCCCAACCTGGAGTCTGGTGATGATGGTTCAACTGGTAAAATATCCCATCCCCCAGTGGTCAGTGTCAATTATTGCAAATGGGGGAGATTTTTTTTATACATATTAGGATCCCCCCTAAAAAGGTCAGTATAAAAGGTAAGTGTAAAAGGTAAGTATAAATTTAAAACGAGGAGTCTATCTAGGATTGGTGTTCAGGTAGGTGTTAGGGCTAGAGAGAGGCAAGAGGTCTTGGGGTTAGGGAGGGGGAGGGGGTCGTGAGGTTAGGGAAGGGTAGGGGATCTTGGAATTAGGGAAGGGCAGGGGGTCTTAGGGTTAGGGAAGGGCAGGGGGTCTTAGGGTTAGGGAAGGGCAGGGGGTCTTAGGGTTAGGGAAGGGCAGGGGGTCTTGGGGTTAGGGTTAGGGAAGGGAGGGGGTGTAGGGGTTGGGGTTAGGGTTAGGAGGGGGTCTAGGGGTTGGGGAAGGGGCAGGGGGTCTTGGGGTTAGGGTTAGGGAAAGGAGGGGGCCTTGGGGTTGGGGTTAGAGAAAGGAAGGGGTCTTGGGGTTAGGGTTAGGGAAAGGAAGGGGTCATGGGGTTAGGGTTGGGGAAAGGAGGGGGTCTTAGGGTTAGGGTTAGGGAAAGGAAGGGGTCTAGGGGTTAGGGAAGGGCAGGGGGTCTTAGGGTTAGGGTTAGGGAAAGGAGGGGATCTTGGGGTTAGGGTTAGGGAAAGGAAGGGGTCTTGGGGTTAGGGTTAGGGAAAGGAAAGGGTCATGGGGTTAGGGTTAGGGAAAGGAGGGGGTCTTAGGGTTAGGGAAAATGGGGGATCTTAAGGTTGGGGTTAGGATGAAGGTTTAGGCCAAGGTGTAGTGTGAAAGGTCCCGTCCAAGGTTTGGAACAGGGGTAGAGGCTCCCACTATACCAGTGAGGCTTTTAAATAGGAGTCAAGAACTTCAAACTTCTGCCATTTGGTAGTTTACATTTTATTCTGGTCCTGACTTGCCTTTCCTCCTTCTGCTGTAGGTTGTGTGCGTCCAAAGGAGACAAGGAAGAGGGAACAGCATGCCCCATGCACTGCCTCCCTCCCAGTTAAGCCTTTAATTGAAACATCATACCTCCTAGATTCCTATCCTCCTCTTTCTAAAGAGTTAATTAAAAATAATAATAAATATATATAATTAAATAGTTGGATAAAATAGATCCTTAAAAAATAGGACAATAAATAATCCAATAATACTAAGACTAATATAATGATTAACTTTAATTTAAGACCAAACTGCCCTGGAGAGTGAGTATTAAAATCAGTATGAACCACCATCCCTTTTAAAAGAAGTGCTTAACAAAAAACAGGAAGTGCTTATTACCGATCAATTAGTGGATATTAGTATTATTAATTAAACACACATATTTATATATATATATATATATATATCACACATCGAGCCATATGTTAATATAATTAGTATTTTAATCCATTGGCTGTCCATCCTACCTAATCCCAGGGGACCTCTAATCCATGCCTACCCACCACCCCTCCATCTCTTCATGCCAGGACTCAAATATTCTACTTGCTGTGTCCTTGGTCCACTGGGTTGGGTTTCTAGGGTCTACTTTAAAATCTATATCCCGTATTTTCGTTAATGCCGCCGCCGCATAGTCTGCAATGTGGTCATTAATGTCCTCTATCGTATACCGTTGTTGCGTAGGTAGTAAGTCAGAGTAATGAATAATGGGTGTATAAATAGTGGCCTTGGGAAAAATCCGTCCGGCTGTCCTCCAGAGATCTTGTAACTGTTTAATTGCGGTTTTTTTTGGATGCTGATCCCGATTATCAATCCCCACTGCTAGTACTACTGACTGTACTAGTGGCTGTGGAGATAATTTTTGTAAAATCTGGGAAATATGTCTAAAAGTAGCACCCGGAAAACTATCAACCTGAACCGTGGGTTTTGATATTTGGGAAATTTGACCCAAGTTGCCATCCCCAATGAATACCGTCGGCTTGTGGACCGTCAGAGACCACTCTGTACTTTTTTTGTTTGTACTTTGATGCCTTTGTGGTCTTCTACTATTAGGCTTCATTAGGTCCACAAAATCCTCCTGTGAGGTGGCACAGTCTACTAGTTCCCTGTTGGGAGTTTGTGATTTATTGGCTATGGTCCGTGCTGCTGCTAATATGGGGGAAGATTCAGAATGGGCTGTGGGTGGGAGATGTATCCCTTTTCCCTGGCCCTTCATCATTTTGTTTCCCTTAGCAGCAGCTCTACCCTCCCGGTTGTTAAATTCGGGGGTAGGGGGACCTGTGGAAGCAAATTGAGACAGACTATCACTATCGTTCAGGTTGAGCGTTTCATTAGATCCCTTATCACTCAGGCTGCATATAGCGTGATGCACCTGCGCTGTCGTTGTGATTTGTTTAGGGCCCTGAATCGCCCTATTATAAGGGATCCCACCCTGTGGTGTTTCTGGGAGTTGTAGTTCCCCTTCCCGAGCCACACGCAAATTGAGTTTATCAATCTCGGGAGGACTGATCCGTAAAGGTAAGTCATCATGGATGGTCCTATTACTCCCCTTGGCCTGTTCCTGTACCTTAGCCTGAATGATACCTATGGTTTTATCCAAGGCTTCCTGTTTAAGTTTATTTTGGTACCTCCTTTTGGCCCATTTATTGGCCACTTCCCATTCTCTTTGTTTAAATTGGTTTATTGTGGCTAAGAGTAATTGTCTAACTTGCATATAATGCTCTTGCAATATATGCATATTGGCCTCCATCCATGAGTAGGTGTTTGCCCTTATTTTTTCTGCTGTGCTGTTTGTAGGAGCAGCTGGTTTAATAAACTGTGTGAGCTTGATAACCTGTTTTGTCATCCCTGTTGGGAGCACATTGGTTACTAGTGCACCCTCCACCGTCATCAGGTGGTGTGAGATTTGTATTAGTTTGAAGTATGTTTTGGTAGTTGGTTTGTCCAGGCCTAATGGTATTCCCTGAGTGGTGGTATCCCTGCCCCTAAGATCTGCTATCCCAGTGCAGCCATTCCCCATTAAAGTCATTATTTCAAACTAATCTGTTAGAACCACGCAATAAAATTGCTATCCCACCTTCAATCCACCGTCGACTCGGTCCAGATGAATGTCTCTTGGGACGTCCTGCTCTCCTCAGAAGAGAAATGCTGGAAGGCCTTGGTTCCGGCCTAGGCCCGTCGTTAGGCCTTCTCCTGGAGCTTGGTGGTTCCTTGTTGCCTTTAGGTAAAAGCAAGACCCTTCCGGATCCTCAGGTGAGTTCTAACTCAGTCCAAGTCGTGCAGACAATCCTTTAATAATCCATCGAGTCCTTAGGTGTTGACGTGGTTTGTATTTTTCGTGGTCCCTTGGCTGTGTTTGCCAGGCTTCCCCAGATTAGTTTGAAATGGTTTGTTTTTTAACTTTAAAATGGAAACTTTATTATAGAAAAATAAAAAAAGGCTACACTGGTCATCAATAGCTTTATAAATCTTAGTTAAAAAGTCCTAACGTTTCGCATCCTGGATGCTTCATCAGAGGACTGGCATAACTGGCAGTGGAAACCAACCCCTTAAATACCATGCAGCTGAGGCTGTTCTGATGCAAGTGTCATGTGATCCACATTGTGACCAATAGTGGTCTCTTGTTTCCTACCCATATATTCCCCCGCCCCCTCCCCTGGTCATCCTTTTCCCTTTACTCTTATGCTTATATATGGTTCTGATTAAACCAGACTAGTGGCTCTGGCAAGGTTAGGTTAGGGAACATAAGAGTTTAAAAAAAGACACTTGGTGTGTTTTAGGTGCACTGGCAGCACTATTCCTGGTCTTTCTGAACTTCAATTTTTTCCGGGGAGGATGACTCTCTACTGGGGATTACGGTGGTGAGAGTAATAAAAGAAAGAAATAAATTGTACCGGTGCCGGCGGCCACGGCGGTGATGGCGATAGCGGCGACCTAAATGATTGTTCCCCCTGGTGGTGGGGCCTGGGAAATAAGTAATTGGCAGGCAATGGTCCAGAAGTAAGTGCATATACCCTATTTATACTTGTTTTTAGTTTTTTATTTTAGATTATTAATCCTTTTCTTTACAGGTCCGCTCAGAAGGAGCCCAACCTGGAGTCTGGTGATGATGGTTCAACTGGTAAAATATCCCATCCCCCAGTGGTCAGTGTCAATTATTGCAAATGGGGGAGATTTTTTTATACATATTAGGATCCCCCCTAAAAAGGTCAGTATAAAAGGTAAGTGTAAAAGGTAAGTATAAATTTAAAACGAGGAGTCTATCTAGGATTGGTGTTCAGGTAGGTGTTAGGGCTAGAGAGAGGCAAGAGGTCTTGGGGTTAGGGAGGGGGAGGGGGTCGTGAGGTTAGGGAAGGGTAGGGGATCTTGGAATTAGGGAAGGGCAGGGGGTCTTAGGGTTAGGGAAGGGCAGGGGGTCTTAGGGTTAGGGAAGGGCAGGGGGTCTTAGGGTTAGGGAAGGGCAGGGGGTCTTGGGGTTAGGGTTAGGGAAGGGAGGGGGTGTAGGGGTTGGGGTTAGGGTTAGGAGGGGGTCTAGGGGTTGGGGAAGGGGCAGGGGGTCTTGGGGTTAGGGTTAGGGAAAGGAGGGGGCCTTGGGGTTGGGGTTAGAGAAAGGAAGGGGTCTTGGGGTTAGGGTTAGGGAAAGGAAGGGGTCATGGGGTTAGGGTTGGGGAAAGGAGGGGGTCTTAGGGTTAGGGTTAGGGAAAGGAAGGGGTCTAGGGGTTAGGGAAGGGCAGGGGGTCTTAGGGTTAGGGTTAGGGAAAGGAGGGGATCTTGGGGTTAGGGTTAGGGAAAGGAAGGGGTCTTGGGGTTAGGGTTAGGGAAAGGAAAGGGTCATGGGGTTAGGGTTAGGGAAAGGAGGGGGTCTTAGGGTTAGGGAAAATGGGGGATCTTAAGGTTGGGGTTAGGATGAAGGTTTAGGCCAAGGTGTAGTGTGAAAGGTCCCGTCCAAGGTTTGGAACAGGGGTAGAGGCTCCCACTATACCAGTGAGGCTTTTAAATAGGAGTCAAGAACTTCAAACTTCTGCCATTTGGTAGTTTACATTTTATTCTGGTCCTGACTTGCCTTTCCTCCTTCTGCTGTAGGTTGTGTGCGTCCAAAGGAGACAAGGAAGAGGGAACAGCATGCCCCATGCACTGCCTCCCTCCCAGTTAAGCCTTTAATTGAAACATCATACCTCCTAGATTCCTATCCTCCTCTTTCTAAAGAGTTAATTAAAAATAATAATAAATATATATAATTAAATAGTTGGATAAAATAGATCCTTAAAAAATAGGACAATAAATAATCCAATAATACTAAGACTAATATAATGATTAACTTTAATTTAAGACCAAACTGCCCTGGAGAGTGAGTATTAAAATCAGTATGAACCACCATCCCTTTTAAAAGAAGTGCTTAACAAAAAACAGGAAGTGCTTATTACCGATCAATTAGTGGATATTAGTATTATTAATTAAACACACATATTTATATATATATATATATATATATCACACATCGAGCCATATGTTAATATAATTAGTATTTTAATCCATTGGCTGTCCATCCTACCTAATCCCAGGGGACCTCTAATCCATGCCTACCCACCACCCCTCCATCTCTTCATGCCAGGACTCAAATATTCTACTTGCTGTGTCCTTGGTCCACTGGGTTGGGTTTCTAGGGTCTACTTTAAAATCTATATCCCGTATTTTCGTTAATGCCGCCGCCGCATAGTCTGCAATGTGGTCATTAATGTCCTCTATCGTATACCGTTGTTGCGTAGGTAGTAAGTCAGAGTAATGAATAATGGGTGTATAAATAGTGGCCTTGGGAAAAATCCGTCCGGCTGTCCTCCAGAGATCTTGTAACTGTTTAATTGCGGTTTTTTTTGGATGCTGATCCCGATTATCAATCCCCACTGCTAGTACTACTGACTGTACTAGTGGCTGTGGAGATAATTTTTGTAAAATCTGGGAAATATGTCTAAAAGTAGCACCCGGAAAACTATCAACCTGAACCGTGGGTTTTGATATTTGGGAAATTTGACCCAAGTTGCCATCCCCAATGAATACCGTCGGCTTGTGGACCGTCAGAGACCACTCTGTACTTTTTTTGTTTGTACTTTGATGCCTTTGTGGTCTTCTACTATTAGGCTTCATTAGGTCCACAAAATCCTCCTGTGAGGTGGCACAGTCTACTAGTTCCCTGTTGGGAGTTTGTGATTTATTGGCTATGGTCCGTGCTGCTGCTAATATGGGGGAAGATTCAGAATGGGCTGTGGGTGGGAGATGTATCCCTTTTCCCTGGCCCTTCATCATTTTGTTTCCCTTAGCAGCAGCTCTACCCTCCCGGTTGTTAAATTCGGGGGTAGGGGGACCTGTGGAAGCAAATTGAGACAGACTATCACTATCGTTCAGGTTGAGCGTTTCATTAGATCCCTTATCACTCAGGCTGCATATAGCGTGATGCACCTGCGCTGTCGTTGTGATTTGTTTAGGGCCCTGAATCGCCCTATTATAAGGGATCCCACCCTGTGGTGTTTCTGGGAGTTGTAGTTCCCCTTCCCGAGCCACACGCAAATTGAGTTTATCAATCTCGGGAGGACTGATCCGTAAAGGTAAGTCATCATGGATGGTCCTATTACTCCCCTTGGCCTGTTCCTGTACCTTAGCCTGAATGATACCTATGGTTTTATCCAAGGCTTCCTGTTTAAGTTTATTTTGGTACCTCCTTTTGGCCCATTTATTGGCCACTTCCCATTCTCTTTGTTTAAATTGGTTTATTGTGGCTAAGAGTAATTGTCTAACTTGCAAATTGTCTAACTTGCATATAATGCTCTTGCAATATATGCATATTGGCCTCCATCCATGAGTAGGTGTTTGCCCTTATTTTTTCTGCTGTGCTGTTTGTAGGAGCAGCTGGTTTAATAAACTGTGTGAGCTTGATAACCTGTTTTGTCATCCCTGTTGGGAGCACATTGGTTACTAGTGCACCCTCCACCGTCATCAGGTGGTGTGAGATTTGTATTAGTTTGAAGTATGTTTTGGTAGTTGGTTTGTCCAGGCCTAATGGTATTCCCTGAGTGGTGGTATCCCTGCCCCTAAGATCTGCTATCCCAGTGCAGCCATTCCCCATTAAAGTCATTATTTCAAACTAATCTGTTAGAACCACGCAATAAAATTGCTATCCCACCTTCAATCCACCGTCGACTCGGTCCAGATGAATGTCTCTTTGGGACGTCCTGCTCTCCTCAGAAGAGAAATGCTGGAAGGCCTTGGTTCCGGCCTAGGCCCGTCGTTAGGCCTTCTCCTGGAGCTTGGTGGTTCCTTGTTGCCTTTAGGTAAAAGCAAGACCCTTCCGGATCCTCAGGTGAGTTCTAACTCAGTCCAAGTCGTGCAGACAATCCTTTAATAATCCATCGAGTCCTTAGGTGTTGACGTGGTTTGTATTTTTCGTGGTCCCTTGGCTGTGTTTGCCAGGCTTCCCCAGATTAGTTTGAAATGGTTTGTTTTTTAACTTTAAAATGGAAACTTTATTATAGAAAAATAAAAAAAGGCTACACTGGTCATCAATAGCTTTATAAATCTTAGTTAAAAAGTCCTAACGTTTCGCATCCTGGATGCTTCATCAGAGGACTGGCATAACTGGCAGTGGAAACCAACCCCTTAAATACCATGCAGCTGAGGCTGTTCTGATGCAAGTGTCATGTGATCCACATTGTGACCAATAGTGGTCTCTTGTTTCCTACCCATATATTCCCCCGCCCCCTCCCCTGGTCATCCTTTTCCCTTTACTCTTATGCTTATATATGGTTCTGAATTAAACCAGACTAGTGGCTCTGGCAAGGTTAGGTTAGGGAACATAAGAGTTTAAAAAAAGACACTTGGTGTGTTTTAGGTGCACTGGCAGCACTATTCCTGGTCTTTCTGAACTTCAATTTTTTCCGGGGAGGATGACTCTCTACTGGGGATTACGGTGGTGAGAGTAATAAAAGAAAGAAATAAATTGTACCGGTGCCGGCGGCCACGGCGGTGATGGCGATAGCGGCGACCTAAATGATTGTTCCCCCTGGTGGTGGGGCCTGGGAAATAAGTAATTGGCAGGCAATGGTCCAGAAGTAAGTGCATATACCCTATTTATACTTGTTTTTAGTTTTTTATTTTAGATTATTAATCCTTTTCTTTACAGGTCCGCTCAGAAGGAGCCCAACCTGGAGTCTGGTGATGATGGTTCAACTGGTAAAATATCCCATCCCCCAGTGGTCAGTGTCAATTATTGCAAATGGGGGAGATTTTTTTATACATATTAGGATCCCCCCTAAAAAGGTCAGTATAAAAGGTAAGTGTAAAAGGTAAGTATAAAATTTAAAACGAGGAGTCTATCTAGGATTGGTGTTCAGGTAGGTGTTAGGGCTAGAGAGAGGCAAGAGGTCTTGGGGTTAGGGAGGGGGAGGGGGTCGTGAGGTTAGGGAAGGGTAGGGGATCTTGGAATTAGGGAAGGGCAGGGGGTCTTAGGGTTAGGGAAGGGCAGGGGGTCTTAGGGTTAGGGAAGGGCAGGGGGTCTTAGGGTTAGGGAAGGGCAGGGGGTCTTGGGGTTAGGGTTAGGGAAGGGAGGGGGTGTAGGGGTTGGGGTTAGGGTTAGGAGGGGGTCTAGGGGTTGGGGAAGGGGCAGGGGGTCTTGGGTTAGGGTTAGGGAAAGGAGGGGGCCTTGGGGTTGGGGTTAGAGAAAGGAAGGGGTCTTGGGGTTAGGGTTAGGGAAAGGAAGGGGTCATGGGGTTAGGGTTGGGGAAAGGAGGGGGTCTTAGGGTTAGGGTTAGGGAAAGGAAGGGGTCTAGGGGTTAGGGAAGGGCAGGGGGTCTTAGGGTTAGGGTTAGGGAAAGGAGGGATCTTGGGGTTAGGGTTAGGGAAAGGAAGGGGTCTTGGGGTTAGGGTTAGGGAAAGGAAAGGGTCATGGGGTTAGGGTTAGGGAAAGGAGGGGGTCTTAGGGTTAGGGAAAATGGGGGATCTTAAGGTTGGGGTTAGGATGAAGGTTTAGGCCAAGGTGTAGTGTGAAAGGTCCCGTCCAAGGTTTGGAACAGGGGTAGAGGCTCCCACTATACCAGTGAGGCTTTTAAATAGGAGTCAAGAACTTCAAACTTCTGCCATTTGGTAGTTTACATTTTATTCTGGTCCTGACTTGCCTTTCCTCCTTCTGCTGTAGGTTGTGTGCGTCCAAAGGAGACAAGGAAGAGGGAACAGCATGCCCCATGCACTGCCTCCCTCCCAGTTAAGCCTTTAATTGAAACATCATACCTCCTAGATTCCTATCCTCCTCTTTCTAAAGAGTTAATTAAAAATAATAATAAATATATATAATTAAATAGTTGGATAAAATAGATCCTTAAAAAATAGGACAATAAATAATCCAATAATACTAAGACTAATATAATGATTAACTTTAATTTAAGACCAAACTGCCCTGGAGAGTGAGTATTAAAATCAGTATGAACCACCATCCCTTTTAAAAGAAGTGCTTAACAAAAAACAGGAAGTGCTTATTACCGATCAATTAGTGGATATTAGTATTATTAATTAAACACACATATTTATATATATATATATATATATATCACACATCGAGCCATATGTTAATATAATTAGTATTTTAATCCATTGGCTGTCCATCCTACCTAATCCCAGGGGACCTCTAATCCATGCCTACCCCACCACCCCTCCATCTCTTCATGCCAGGACTCAAATATTCTACTTGCTGTGTCCTTGGTCCACTGGGTTGGGTTTCTAGGGTCTACTTTAAAATCTATATCCCGTATTTTCGTTAATGCCGCCGCCGCATAGTCTGCAATGTGGTCATTAATGTCCTCTATCGTATACCGTTGTTGCGTAGGTAGTAAGTCAGAGTAATGAATAATGGGTGTATAAATAGTGGCCTTGGGAAAAATCCGTCCGGCTGTCCTCCAGAGATCTTGTAACTGTTTAATTGCGGTTTTTTTTGGATGCTGATCCCGATTATCAATCCCCACTGCTAGTACTACTGACTGTACTAGTGGCTGTGGAGATAATTTTTGTAAAATCTGGGAAATATGTCTAAAAGTAGCACCCGGAAAACTATCAACCTGAACCGTGGGTTTTGATATTTGGGAAATTTGACCCAAGTTGCCATCCCCAATGAATACCGTCGGCTTGTGGACCGTCAGAGACCACTCTGTACTTTTTTTGTTTGTACTTTGATGCCTTTGTGGTCTTCTACTATTAGGCTTCATTAGGTCCACAAAATCCTCCTGTGAGGTGGCACAGTCTACTAGTTCCCTGTTGGGAGTTTGTGATTTATTGGCTATGGTCCGTGCTGCTGCTAATATGGGGGAAGATTCAGAATGGGCTGTGGGTGGGAGATGTATCCCTTTTCCCTGGCCCTTCATCATTTGTTTCCCTTAGCAGCAGCTCTACCCTCCCGGTTGTTAAATTCGGGGGTAGGGGGACCTGTGGAAGCAAATTGAGACAGACTATCACTATCGTTCAGGTTGAGCGTTTCATTAGATCCCTTATCACTCAGGCTGCATATAGCGTGATGCACCTGCGCTGTCGTTGTGATTTGTTTAGGGCCCTGAATCGCCCTATTATAAGGGATCCCACCCTGTGGTGTTTCTGGGAGTTGTAGTTCCCCTTCCCGAGCCACACGCAAATTGAGTTTATCAATCTCGGGAGGACTGATCCGTAAAGGTAAGTCATCATGGATGGTCCTATTACTCCCCTTGGCCTGTTCCTGTACCTTAGCCTGAATGATACCTATGGTTTTATCCAAGGCTTCCTGTTTAAGTTTATTTTGGTACCTCCTTTTGGCCCATTTATTGGCCACTTCCCATTCTCTTTGTTTAAATTGGTTTATTGTGGCTAAGAGTAATTGTCTAACTTGCATATAATGCTCTTGCAATATATGCATATTGGCCTCCATCCATGAGTAGGTGTTTGCCCTTATTTTTTCTGCTGTGCTGTTTGTAGGAGCAGCTGGTTTAATAAACTGTGTGAGCTTGATAACCTGTTTTGTCATCCCTGTTGGGAGCACATTGGTTACTAGTGCACCCTCCACCGTCATCAGGTGGTGTGAGATTTGTATTAGTTTGAAGTATGTTTTGGTAGTTGGTTTGTCCAGGCCTAATGGTATTCCCTGAGTGGTGGTATCCCTGCCCCTAAGATCTGCTATCCCAGTGCAGCCATTCCCCATTAAAGTCATTATTTCAAACTAATCTGTTAGAACCACGCAATAAAATTGCTATCCCCACCTTCAATCCACCGTCGACTCGGTCCAGATGAATGTCTCTTGGGACGTCCTGCTCTCCTCAGAAGAGAAATGCTGGAAGGCCTTGGTTCCGGCCTAGGCCCGTCGTTAGGCCTTCTCCTGGAGCTTGGTGGTTCCTTGTTGCCTTTAGGTAAAAGCAAGACCCTTCCGGATCCTCAGGTGAGTTCTAACTCAGTCCAAGTCGTGCAGGACAATCCTTTAATAATCCATCGAGTCCTTAGGTGTTGACGTGGTTTGTATTTTTCGTGGTCCCTTGGCTGTGTTTGCCAGGCTTCCCAGATTAGTTTGAAATGGTTTGTTTTTTAACTTTAAAATGGAAACTTTATTATAGAAAAATAAAAAAAGGCTACACTGGTCATCAATAGCTTTATAAATCTTAGTTAAAAAGTCCTAACGTTTCGCATCTGGATGCTTCATCAGAGGACTGGCATAACTGGCAGTGGAAACCAACCCCTTAAATACCATGCAGCTGAGGCTGTTCTGATGCAAGTGTCATGTGATCCACATTGTGACCAATAGTGGTCTCTTGTTTCCTACCCATATATTCCCCCGCCCCCTCCCCTGGTCATCCTTTTCCCTTTACTCTTATGCTTATATATGGTTCTGATTAAACCAGACTAGTGGCTCTGGCAAGGTTAGGTTAGGGAACATAAGAGTTTAAAAAAAGACACTTGGTGTGTTTTAGGTGCACTGGCAGCACTATTCCTGGTCTTTCTGAACTTCAATTTTTTTCGGGGCGGGGAGGATGACTCTCTACTGGGATTACGGTGGTGAGAGTAATAAAAGAAAGAAATAAATTGTACCGGTGCCGGCGGCCACGGCGGTGATGGCGATAGCGGCGACCTAAATGATTGTTCCCCCTGGTGGTGGGGCCTGGGAAATT